>NW_026261790.1:0-66094 GCF_024628925.1 Lodderomyces margitis
ATAGCACTCAATATCAACACCAATAACCAGTAACCTAACATACCAGCACCATAGTTGACTGAGCCGTCATAATTGTCATAAAATCTTTTGTATGCCTCTTGAAACACTCCTGTCATGGTCTTGTCCACTATGAATGGAACGTCAATTGGAATACTCATGTTAAAGTTTGGTATCTCACTAGCAGATTTGGCCTTTTCGTCATATAACTTTATGGCATCGTCATACCATCCTTCGGATACCGTAACATCATAGTAAACACAATTTTCTAGCATAACAGGAGAAGTTATATTTAAAGCTTCTTCGTCAACTTCTCTCAAGCAACCAGCAATGGTTGCCATGTAGTTATCGTTTTCACATTGACAAGTAGTTTCCAAAGGTGAACAAAATGAAACCTCTGACGCAATTTGATCGGTGCAGGCATAGAAAATTCTCTTTTTGCCTAGCTTCTCATAAGGATCTAAGCTGGCACTCGTGAAAGAAACGAAACCAAGCAAAAAGCATGCAAAGTAACTTGAGAAGTACATAATTGAAAATGTGATTCTAATTACTGTAATAAGTCGAACTTTTCTCAAAAGTTTAACTTAACGTACTTCAATCCCAATTTATAGCAAATTCCATTTGTATCGTTCTTCTCAAGCATTACGATATCCATTAATTACATATCGATTTAGTGGCGCTTTCTGCCTTGTAGGTTGTTGCTTCAGTGGAAAAGTTTGATACGGAATTTTTGCTTAGTTTAGTGACCCCATTTAATGGTCATTGTCATTGATTGGGCTTTATTGTATAATTTTACCGCCTTGAAGGTGTTTACACAATAAATACATCCCTAGACACTAAATGCAAAAATTACGCAGATGTTTTAGAGCACCAATATTACACAATGGCTCAGCTGATCCAATCTGATAATTGTTTTATGAACATGAAATCAGTGCTGTGTCCAATCAGAGGAAGGGAAAACTAATAAATTTCATCAAAATAAATATCTAAAAGATCATTGTTTATTATTTGTTCCCTGTAAGTGTGGCCAGAATTAACCGAACACAAAAGCTCGAAGTGAAGAAAATGAAACAAAGCATCTTATTGTTTTCAAGTTTAAACAATTTTCCCTTCTTCTTCGACAAGCGAAACCATTATGGTTCACAATGGACGAAGTCGTGCTTCTCCTTGTAGCCCAGGTTTTTGTATCTGGTAGGTATCTTGGCAGGTACAACTTTCCACCCTTCAAGAAAATTTTAATTTTCAACGTCAAACGCTGAATCTCTTAGCCTTTGCCACAAAGGCAAAAGTATACTCCAAAGCTATACTTTTGCCTTTGGTTGTGTTGTTGTGTTCGTTTTGACGAAAAGGAAGACTTTTCATAGGCTAAGATTTTCTTGGCGTGTAAAACTTTACTTAAATTGGGTAATCCATTTTAGTTTAAGCCTCCCCTCAATTTGAAAAAGCCCCTTCCCAAATTTGCAATTTGTGGATACAAACGTTCCTCTGAAAACAAATTAACTAATTGCAATAGAGAGGAGATTTTAACTAATTTACTATTGTGCTGGATAGTTTACAAAAAAGAACAATAAACTTACGAAATAACACTTGTTGCATCTCTTAAAATCACCTGAAATGCTTTTTTTTTAAGAGAGGAAGTCTAGTGGAGGTGCCATAGACTCAAACAGTTTCTGGAAACTATTTTAGACGTTATAGTACATGCATGTATGTCCGATCTACGGAGAGAGAATTGGCAAGTTGACGTTTAAAGGCACAACAATGGCAGGCAGATTTTAGTTAGTTACTATTTTGTTTTCTAGCAAATAATTGCCAAGTCAATGTAGCTCTAGAGAACCCGTGCATCGTATGCTATATCTCTTTGGGACAAGAAGTAAGATGCATTTAGACAATGCAATAGTGAGGTTAAGCAGAGGTAGATCCTTTGATGAAATCTGCAAATGGCGCATTGTTCAATGAGAGGTTTGTATTACAAAAGCTTATATAAAGACCCATTTTGTGGCCCAGGGTGACTAATTAATAACTAGATTGAAAAAATAAATCGCCTTGGCATCAATTCCTACGCCTCTGTAATATATTTTTTAATTCTTTTAATCATTGGAATGCCGCCAATTGGCTGAAATCAATTGCTCTTAATGTGGAACGTTTATGGTTGGAAAAAGGTCTTGTACATAGACAGGGGCAATATGCTGACTTGTGGATGAGGTAGCATGTACAAATTAATCAAAAGTTCAATGGTTTAATGCACATAGGACTATTGTAAATTATTGGGAAAACTGTGAAATCGTCTAAATCACGGCTGAGCTTCGAATCCATTGAAGTGAGGCAACTCCTTTCTAACCTCAGACACACTTGCCAGTTTCCTTTGATGGCACTAATCCAACTGATATCACCTTCTACTTATCCAACCTTTTCAAAAACAAATCCAACATAAAATCCAACGGCTTCTTTCTCTTCCCCTTCGGCTCCATATTTTCCATCACTCCGTTTCAATCCATCGATTAAATTCTTATTCAACTTACTGAAATACTGAGGAATCTCTTGATTGAAAATGTCTGTGAAATTCTTTTTATACTTCAACACTAGGTTATGTTCTTCGCAGATTGCACGAAGAATCTCAAATGGCACAACATATTCAGGCACGTCGTCAACAGCATCTTTCAACCAATAGCTGTACCTGTTTCCAAAGGGAGGCCTGAATACGCCATCTTCAGGTGGCTCTTTATCAAAAGTGACTGAATATAAGCCATTGCCAAACTTGACTTTGCCAGTCTTTGCATCTTTAAAGTATTGCTTGCCAACGATTTTAGACTTGATAAAATCAGACGAAGGTATAGTTCCAATGAAACGACCACCCACCCTTAGTGATTTGGAAACGTTGGTCAACAAAGTATGGGCTTTTTCCTCAGATTCAAATGCATAATGCAACGCAAATTGAATAGACACAGCATCAACAGGAAATGTCTTTTCAATAATCCCTGGAAAATTGGGCTCCAAAATATCGGGAACATATTGAGTAAAACAATCACCAGTAGCAAAGCAAGCTTCAAAGTTGTATCTGTTTTCAGCACGTTCTCCATTCCGAGGTTTAAATCTCGCCTTTTGTCGTGAATATCTCTCAAATGCTTCACGAACGGATAGATCCGAAATATCAATACCGATATATTGATCAATTTTGATAAATTCACACTTGTTCAAGTCACCTCCTTTCCCGCAGCATAAGTCTAGCACTGAAAACATTGGCGATGATTCTGTATCATGTTTGGCCCAATTTCCTAGCAAGATATACTTTATTGTGTTGTTGAAGTTTCTTAATTTGTAAATTGGAGAGCTAGTCCTAGGGCCCTGACGTTTGGATTGTTGGGTTCTTTGGTTATAGTGTTGCCTGACAATACTATTTATGTCTCGATTCTCCTTGTCTCTGATTCGACTGTGGAATGTATGGTAATTTTCATTGCGTGTACGGCTAGTAGAAGGATTAGCCACGTCTAGGTGCAAATATGGTTGAATCGATTCATCCTCATTTTCATTCTCGTTCTCATTCTCATCTTCTTTTTCTCCTCTATCCTTTTGACGCCCCTCTATCGGTGGGACTGTATCTTTTTCGAATGCTTCTCTAGTTCGCTTCAATCGATCTAATCGCGAGTCTTGCTCTTCTCCTCTTCCTTGGTATGTAGAGGCAGAACTCAGCGGTTCGGAAGCACGACTCATATACGCAGAAGATGCCACTTCTGATTTATGTCCATACTTTTCATACTTTAAATCTCTCTCTTTGTCATTTTTAAGCCAGGCTGGCTTCTGTTTGGCATCTCCATACGCCGATGTGGGTTTGGATGCAGGTGTATATTCTCTTCGCGAAAGTCCTCCAAGATCCGTCCCATTATCAACTCGGCGTCTTTTGAATTCCGGGTCTTCGGAAACCAGGGGTTTTGACGGTAGTGATGAATTGGCTGACATTGCTTTTTGGGAGCTAGTGGGTTGCGTTTCATCTAATGATAGTGCAACTATTATTTTTTTTTTGTTGCCCTATTGTCTACCTACTGAGTGTGAGTAACTACCAAGTGTATTTGATAAAGACATTGATCATTCCATTCTTTAATAATGTATATATATCTACAACTTGCCGTTTATCTTCTTATCGAATAGCTCTGATATTGGCTGAACAATCTTTTTATCGTTTGGAAACAAGTGTCCTCCTTCATGAACAAAAGTTCGTACTTGCTTTGCGTCGTACAAGGTACTCACGTATTCAGATCTAATTGGTGGTACAATACTGTCATTCTTTCCATAGAGAAGAATCACTTCCGTTGGTAGGGACAATCCTGTACTCTTTCCGCCAGCGTCACATAAATATTCAGCAGCTCTTTCAGATATCTCAACTTCCGAAGCGTACTGATTAGCATCAGTGATTTGCAAAATCCGTTGTTTATTCTCATCACTGTAATCACCACTCCTAGGAACAGTTAAACAAAAACCAGAAACGGCCATGCTTATCTTAAAAGGTGGATGAGACGGCAACATCTTCTGCAAGGCATTAGTGATCATAATTGCCATAGCAGCACCTTGGGAAAATCCAATGATGCCGTCGTACGGCCCATTTTTTTCAATGTGATCAATTACAAACCGTATCGACTCATCTAAACCAATATAATTGTTTGCACTTTGCGCATCAAACCATCTAGCATTGCTCCCATTATCAACAATTTGGCTCCATACTCTGTCACTCTCTTCATCTGTAGGGCCGAGTGGAAAACTCAACTCGTGTCTCGATTTGATCTCGTGGCACGGTGTAATATAATCTAGTTGTATATTTAGCTTCTTTGAGAGGATTTTTCGCAATCCTGAAGACTTTCTTGCAAGCGTGCTCCCGCTTTGTAAGTATCCTGGGAGACAAAGAACTTTTGAAACACTTGACATGGGAGGGAAGGTCTAAATAAATTAGTTGATTCAACAACAACAGATATTTTGTTCGCATAATCTAAATTCATTTGTGTAATGTCTCTTTTTTTCAGTGACGAAATATCATCGCTTTTATCAACCTGGCCAAACGACGCAGTTAATCGACATGTCCGAACTAGACGCATTCTTCACTGATATAAGAGAGGAGATTGCCAAAGAGTATGTTGAAACGATGTAATATAAGTGAATACCTTACTAACACCACTCATCAACAGTGTTAACAAGAAATCTTTATTGCAAGAGTTGGAAAACCAATTTGACTTGTCCCTCATTCCGTACCAAACTACAATCAATTCCTGGACATCGGTCAGTCCAAATCAACTAAATAAAGTATTCCAGACCACAAATAGCTTTGAAGATGCGATCCGTGAAAACATTGCAAAATTTACAAACTCATTATCAGAATTAGATTGTAAATCAAGCCAAAAAGAGCGATTATCAAATAAATTTACCGAGGACTCCATCTACATACTATTAGTCAATCGATACTTTTGGATCCTTGCCGCTGCATTTGTCCATGATCCAATAAAGGTGAAATTGATAACTACTCAGAATGAATTGGGCATTATTGCTACGCCGCTGGAAATTTTTCAATCCTTGGGCATACAAGATGTTAATTATCAATTGTATTTAATTGCCCTCTTGAGGCTAATTGAAATTGTTGTCGAGTATACTACAACAACAGTGATAAATCAGTCAATTGGCTCCACTAGTTCACAATCTTCAAATTATTCCATTGGTCTTATAAATCTGAAAATTGTCTCCAAGATTCAAAATGGGTTTCTGTTGTTGGATTTGAAGAACGATATCCTCAGAAAAAAGTACGACAGCTTGAAATATAACTCACAAAGGTTAAATAAGATTGTTTATGATTTGTCGCTCCGTAATTTGGTTACAACCGAAGCGGAAGTGGAATAAATAATAACTTTTGCTAAATGTATAAAACTATTTACTTCTCTTTGCTGGTCTCTCCTCAACTTTAGCATCATCATTTTCAGAGTCAATGACGATCACTTCTTTCTCCGATGTGGTAAGTGGACTTTCGTGTGGTCTTTTAATACTTCCATTCTCTCTAGTTGCAGCTTTAGGCTTTGATCCTTCGGTGATCTCAGAAGATGTGTTGTTATACTTAGCCTCAACCCTCGAGCCATCGGAATTGAGCAACCCCATACCTACCAAAAATCGCTTAACATTGCCGTCAGAAGACAGTGAAGTAGTACTTGTCTCATTTTTTACATGCGCTTCAACTGCACTTGTCTTGATAGCTTGCTGGCTAACATTTTCTTCTGACGAAACTGCTTTAGCATCGACTACTGTATCAGGTCCATTTCGAGAAGGTACTTCCTCCGACTCTTCGGTGGTATCCAACTCTATCACCTCTTGCTTCCTTTTTTCTTCGCGTTGAGCCAATAGCTTCTTTAGCGCATCGTTGTAGCCATCATTTGAATCCTTCAAGTTTGAATCAATTACCCCTCTACATAATTTCAACATTTCGTTTGTGAGGGGGAAAATGTCCTTCTTGGCAATCTTCTTTTTCAAACCAGGTGAATTGAATGTGGAAAAGAAATTTGTATCCTTGTTGTAATAGGTATACACCTTGAAGAAGATTGTCACTATGGTATCATCAATCATTGAAGTAGGACCATATCCATTGTTTGATTTCTTCATATCATTGGCACCATGGAGAAAACACAAATGGGGAACCAATTCGGCGGGGACCCCTTTGTGTTGTAAAAATTCAAACATTGACTTCACATTGGTTGTGAAAATCAGATAAGATAAGTTGTTAATGAAATGATCGGTGTACAAGAATGAATCACCTATATTTAAAGAATCTCGCATCATCCTGCAAATCGTAGCACAAAGAACCTCCCATGCATTGTATAAGTTGACCATTATTGAACTTGATCGCCGAAGCTTCGGGATCATCGTTATCAAGCTATCGATGTCGTTTCTTGTCCTCAAAAGATCAATAAAGAATCGGATATATTGGTATGTGTACAAAAAGTGTTTTCCAGGACGTTCTGATTCAGGTTTCCAAATCAGCACCAATTGCTTGTTCACGGATTTCAAAGAAATGAAGCTTGACATTATCTCATATGCGCCTTCGACATCATTATACTCATCATAAAGAATCCTTGCGAGTCTGTACTGGGCTCGATGCTGCCAATTTTTTTTATCAGCAGCATCGATTTGTTTCAAAGATGACACAATGGCATCGTAAAATTCCCTCTTTGAGTTCACCTCCGTCGCTTCAAGGTGAATTATAGCAGCTTTGCGCAAGTATTCAAGCCCCTGGCTGGGTGTAATATCGCCAAACTTGACATATTTCATGGATAAAGACACCAAAGAATAGTACGGCTCGACAATATTATCAGATTGCTTGGCCCTTGACGCCATTGCACAAGCACTAGCCACTGTGTCCAAGACATGTACCGGCAGATCTTTCAATTTGCGCTGGGTTTTAGACAAGTAATAAAAATCAGACCAGTCGGCGTCTTCTGCTTTGATTGCCAAATTAAATGACTGTTTGATAAGCTTTAAGCAAAATTGCTTGGGTAAGACACTTTTTTCACTAACATTTAAAAAGGATGTACCTGTAGACTTTTTCACAAACCGTGGCTGGGACTGTACCTTTAGTGCTAACATATCCATGGGCTCCGAAACAGCCCCAAAAAGCTCTTTGGCAAATAAAGACATCAAGTTACCAACTATTGGTTTGATGCGTTCCCTAGCCAGCGGGTCAAGAGTCAAATTTATTGCCATCAAGTAGCAAATGAGTGACTTTCTTTGCAAGTTAGCGGTTCCAATCTTCCTATCTGGCACTGTCAACTTATCTGAGGTCCAAATCAAGTCATCTTCCACCAAGTATCCATAAGCCTGACCCATTAAAAACCAGCTCTCCATACGATTTCCTCCACATATCAAATCATTTCTAAATAATGTTATTGCATTTTCAATCTCAACCGCACGTCCCTGCATATTCTTCTTTCTCAACTTGTACGACGAAAATATTAGTAAACCCTGAAGATAGTACAACCCACTAGATCCAAATCTAGAGTCTGTCACTTCAAGATCCAACGACATCAATCCATGGAATGTATCACGTACAAATTTTGGCGCAAGTCGCGTTGTGTCCAAGAAGTAATCAAGCACTGCTTTGTTTCTACTCAAGGCTTCATCAGACTCAAAGTTAGGTTCGCCAATAACTTCAAACATCTCTTCAATTATGACTTTCATGTCATGTTTCGGTACATTCTTGATCGTATTCGTGTGGAAGCATAGTGGCAAAACAAATTTAGCCAATTCCTCACAATCGCTTTCGACTAACTCCTCTTTGGCCAGGGTACCATGATCAAAGGGAACAAACCCATCTAGGCCGATATTATAGTGGTACCTGCACTTTATCAATTGGCTCATATCTTCATCTGCTCCATTTAATTTGCTGATGTACTCTTGCGAAGCTCTCAAAAATATACCGTTGGCTGCATCGCAAATTCCACTTGCTCCAAGTTGAGCATGAAACAATTTTATCGCTGCATGTAAAGATGTTTGTGAGTAGTCATTTTTCAAGGCTGCCAAAACAACAACAATCGTCTTTAAAAGCATATCTTTGAAAGAATTATACGACTGCAATGAGTTTTCCTTAATCGATGTTCGCAACGATGTTATACTACACGCTTCCTCATGCGCCTCAAAAAGCAAGCACATCTCGAGTAACGACACAACGGGCTTTAGGCCCATCCATTCGCCAAGCTGCCAATCCAGTGCTTCCATAAGATGTACAATGCAACTCAAGTTATTGTTGTAGAATCCCAAAACCTTACATAGTGTTGTGAATCTTGAGTCTTCAGCCAACTTGGTATACTCGTCACTGAGGAGGTAGCTGTTGAACACTTCTATACTTTTAATAAAACCGTATGCAAGTTTAGAAGTCAATTCCAGCAGCTTATAAAATTGAAGCAATATGTTCCACAAACTCAACCTCATGTCCACAGAGCCCGTTTCCAAAAAGCTCTTGATGGACACAATAGCCTCACTCTTTTCTCTACCCGAATCGAGTAAAATATCTTCCAACAACGATACCGCTTCCTCATTCCCCTTAGTTTGGTTTGAAAACAAGATTCTCCAGAATATAGCGAGTACTGAAATAACAGTTAACTGTGTTCTAACGTTGTTTAGGTTCAAGTCGGGAAAATTCCTATAGTTTGGATATTGAACACTGATGGGACGATCAACACTAGTTAAAAATTCAAGAAGCTCCTCGAGTAATGCCTGCGTGGTTTTATTCTCATCCCAAGCTACAGTTTGCGATTTTTGTATCAAAATTCTGCACCATTTGTACCTGGCTTTGAGAACATTTCGGTCCTTCTCTGATCCTTGATTGGAAAAGAGCATTGTATTGACAATTGACATCCATTTGTTAATCTTGTCATTATATTTGATCAATTCCAAACACAACCCATTGGTGACTGCTTTGTTGAATTTTTTGGAGTTTACTGTTTGTCTAATTTGAGACTCCAAGCTAATTGACTGGTCAACCAAAAGCTCCAAAATGGCCATAGCTATGCCGGAATCCTGGAGCAGTTTCCCTAAGCCATCTATCAAGTAGCCTTCAAATTGTAACACCCACTCATTGAATTTAGTGAGCAACGATTGACTCCATTTATTTTCAAGGATAAGCGAGCTTTCATCGACATTAAGCAAATTCTTGATCACCCAGGTTTTCAATGTTATGTAATCCACTTCTCGCAGCGCAAGATCTTGCAACACATTATTCTCAATGTTGGATATTTCCGGAGCAATCTCCAACGATGAGCTCTTTTGAATATTGCCGCTGAAATTATTCAAAATTTCAAGCAATTTAACGTTGTCATCTGCCATTTGTGATTTCCCCAAGTTAAAAGAGCTGAATGCTGTTGTAAAGTTTGGTTTCCAATCATTTATCACTGTCACAAAATCCTTTAAATACTGAGTTGCATTTATCCGTTCCAAATACACCAGAGAAATGTCAGTGACATCTAAAGATGGTGTTATTTCTTTCAACTTGGCGATAAAGTAATCTAAACCAGTAAAGTGTTCTTTCTCTACAGCAATTGCTGGTTTGTCAGGGTCTGATTCAACTTTGGCTAAACGTTTCGATGCTCGATGTATCTGTTGCCTTTGTTCTTGGGCCTCTAGTTGCTTTTGCTCGTCATTTTTCTCCTCGGCTTCAGTCTTATTGCTTGTTTCTACCAGTGTGCTTTCAAAAGTACCCTGGTTTTCATTTTCTTCAACACCTGTTACAAGTTTAAGAGACTCTACCTTCTCAGCTGCAACATCGACTTTTGCAAATGATATGCTATCAAGAGGCTCCTCTGTTAGCACATAGGGCTCTATAAAGCGAAGTTTTGGTCGGTGTATATCTTCAATTTTGGATTCATCTTGGCGACCTTTAACAGTGCTATTGACAACATCAATCAAATCCTCCCACGAGAGTGAGTGATCTTTTACCGTTAGTTGAACCTGAATTTTGTTCTTTCTTTGTTGTCGTGCCTGCTGGTCTTCGATATCCCGCTTCATTGTTTCTAGAAACCGGAAGCGAGTATTGAGGCTATCTGAGGCCAATTCGGCAGATCCCTTAGCTGAAAGTTTGCTTTTGAGCACCAGTAGACAATGTTGAATGCCTGAATCGATAGGTAGAAGCCCTGAAAGATCATCACTTTCAGTTTTACTACTAACAGCGTACTCCAAAGTCGCCCTGCCTAGTTTCAACTCTTTCAAATACATCCACAATTCATTCAAGACTTCCAACAACTTCTCATCTGCCTCATTATATAGTAGAGCCACACAAAAGTCATCCAACATTGAATAAAACATCTTTTTGAACCGTTCTTCCAGATCTGTACTTTCATCCTCTATGCGAGATATAAGCGACTCTTGCTTCAAAATACCCATAAACAAGAATCCTCTATTTCTGAATATCAAGTATCTCAACGATTTTAAGTTGGGAGACAATGAGGACAATTCGTCAAAAACGCTATTTACAACTCCATTTTGTATTCCTCTTATGTAGTCTACCTCTTCGTAGTAATGATTTGATATGGTGTCTATCCGAAACAATTGCTCGTAAACCTTGTAGGCTTCGATGTAATCTTGCTGTTTCTGTAGCTTCAAGGCTTGTTGAAAAAGCTTGAAAGCTTGTTCAAACTGTAGTTCTCGTGTATGCTCTTCCTCCAAATCCTTTTTCGAAGTATTATCTTCGAGGACATTCAAGGGCTTGAAAGTTGACTGTTTAGTGTTAGTATATGGATATCAGAAAGGAACTAGATGGTTATACGAACCATGTGTAGCTAATGTATAAAGACGACTATTTGTAGAACACGGTTCTGGGTTTGTTATTTTTTTTTGTCCTCTGTTAAGCGGAGAGAGGATGTTTTGGCAATCACATAGTAATACAGATGTACATTAAAGTCTATTAAAAAAATCTATTTATACACAAATCAACTTAACCAATGTCATACATTTTGACCAGAGGCGAATGTTTTCACCTCAATTTCGTTATCTGATGTACGTTTGTTATCTTCCAAAGAAGAGCGTTCTTTCGCCTCTTCTTCTGCTTCTGCTTCTGCTTCTGCTTCTGCTACTTCTTCCTCTCTAAGCTCTGACTCCTTAGGCGCATCTTTTCCGAATCTTAACCACCAAATAAAGTGACTTGTAAATATACCAAGTTCAAGTGCTATGACAATAGCATATAATATGCAACTCAATACGTCAAATTTTCCAACAACGATACTGAGCAACGAAAAGATGGCACCAAGGGAATCCATGGTAAGGAATACAAAATTTATCCCAATAACCCTACCCTTTCTCTTTGCCAACTCGAAATATGGTGGAATTAATCCAACAGCTAGCAATATTGAAGCAATAATTCCAATGATTAACATTGGCCAGGTGATTCCTCGTCTGTGCAATGGCCTCAACCATAATATAAAACCAAGTTCCAATCCGACACTAACAAGGACAAAGGCACCAGCAACCAACACAAGTTTCCTTCTAGGTAATTGCACTGGTGGATAGTATAATACCTGGATCCATGTTACTAAACAAAAGAATGTGAATAATTGTGGTTGGATTCGCAAAGGAATGGATCCATCGATACCAATAAAGTAGATACTAAAGGGGATCCCACTTGCCGCCCAAAGAAACATCATCAAAGGAGGTAACCCTTGACAATTTTTAACCTTGAAGTTTCTAATAATTTGTGGTACTAGTTGAATGCACCAAAGTATGGTACCAATCGTTCCCAAGACATTCTCCGCAACGGCGTTATACATTTTCTGAAAAATATTGTTTCTTTGTGTGCTGTTATTCACCTCCAAAAGACATCAACTGCGTTTCGACAATAGTGTTTCAAGCCAAGAATTTGCAAAATGAAAAATAAAACTAAATAGTTGACACTGTGTAGATCTTGTGTAATGATGTAGAAAAGAAAAAGTTTGGGCCAAGAAGATGGCAGATTGGGCTTTATTTATAAGCAGCAAAAGTAAAGAATCAGTCTTGTGCTTTTCAGAGAAGAGAAAAAAATAAAAGAGAAAACGTAAAAAAGAAAAAAATATTGCGCCTTGCACCTCATGCGCTTATTCCTTGTTTGCAAAGTTTTTTAGGTGTGTTTGTAGGTGTTCTTCTCTCTCTTTTATTCTCAATACATTATTATATTATATGCAATAGTCTTTTTTTTCCGTTTGTCTTTTAATGGTTTGTTTTTTTTTCTCTTTTTATTTTGCGTTCTATAATCCTTACTTTGGTTAATAAATGAATTTAAAGGCAAAAAGAACGAAAGCAAATGCGCATTTGCTAAAATGAGAAAAACTTTTCAAATGTCATCACGTGCTTTGGCTCAAAGGGGTAATTTTTGCCGTTTACTAATGGATGATGCCACAGAATACAGGAGTATATACAGAACATATACAAAACTAGAAAGTGTATCCGATTGAAGGGAACAACTTACTCCTTTAACTATATGCTATTCACTTTCATACTCAAACTCTAAACTTTCTTCATCGTCATCGGCCTCGGCCGCGAATTCCACATCTGACGCAGAACTATCATCAGAGTACTCCGCACGCCTGTGCTTAGGCCTGTTAAGTTCCGTTTCTGCTTCTTCATTGTCATCAATGTCACTGTCACCGTCGCTATACTCTCTGTAGGTTTTATTTCCTTTAGTACCACGCTCTCTCGTCATCCTAGCACTACCAAGTTCATCCTTTAAATCAAGTTCCTTTTCTTTGTCTCCTCCAACTAATGCCGCTGATTCTTTCTCTGACACTATAAACCCTCCGCCGAAATCATCACCAGAGGCATCCGACGCAGAGTCTAATTCATCTCGAGAAATATCAACACGGTTACGATTGGTGTCATTTTCTTTTCCCGTGGTCTCTGTATCCTCTTCTTCTTCTACTATCCCATGGGTCCTATTCAATCGATGTTTCAACCTCAATTTCAACAAAAAGTACTTCCAATTCTGCAATGCATTCAACTCCACCATTATCCTTCTCTCCTCCTCTTCTTCTTCAATCATGTGATTTAATGCAAGCTCAAGAGCTTCTTTGTTATCCTGGTGTATTACAATTCCCCCCTCTTTTGCATGGGGTGAACCTTTGCCTCTTTGGGTAAAATCGAATGAAGTTATTGCTTTGGCATAGTCAACCCCTAATAGCAGAGCCGTCTTTTGTAACATCTTCATAGTTCTCTGTTCACTTATCCTTACCAACACCCCATTCTCTGGAATCATTGTACCGGTATAAACATCTATATTACCATATTGATTCTTGGGGATCTTTCCATCCTCGATTTTCGGTGGTATGTATAACTTGGTTTGAAACTCAGCATAAAGACGAACATCTTCATCATCAGTTCCAATTTTTTCCTTTGATTTCAAAGCAGCCGCTCCAATCTTTAACACTCTACCCCTCATGTACCACGCCCTAGCTGATCTAAGCTTCTGAACGCATGATCTTCGATACACTGGTAGCAACCTTGCTGATGCATTTTTTGGTCTAAATGTCCCACATATGCTCGATTCATTCTTGGGGTGTATCACCTCATTTTGTCTAAGTTGTGACTCTAATGCATATAACGGATGATTTTTAAAAGCTTGCATGTTGTTCGGCATCCCTTCTGCCAAATCACGTTCATGAAACTCTTTGGCCTCAAAAATATCAATTGTACTTCTAGATTGTTTTCTCTGTAATGACTTCAAAACCAGTTCGTACCACTCCTTATCATCATCAGATCTAAACTCTATTCTTTTCCGGATTACACGTGCATTGTAGTTGATTGAGTAACGTCGTGTAACATCTCGGACTCTCCCAAACTTGTCAAATGCAACAGCATAGAGTAGTTGATTTCTTTCATCTCCTGAAGGAGGCTCAAATGAGTTTGGTCTCCTTTTGGAACAAACCTCAATTTTATGTTTCACAATAGAGTCAACACTGATCCAATGTTTAGCAAATTTGTCCCACACCTCAACCCAAAATATTGGATAATCCGAGTCCTCAAAGTTGCTTTTCGGTTTTCGGCTCTTTGGACTAAAACGTTCAGTTGAATTTTTACCTTTTCCACCTGCTGGCTGTTTCGTTTTTGAAGTTGTATTTTCGGTAATTATTGTAAAATCGGGGGGTTGCAACGATACAACCAACCTCGCATTCAATCCCAACCCTCTCAAAAGTGCAACAAATCCTTGTGCTGCTACATCTCGGTTCCCTCGAAAGTTTGTAACCAATGTCCGAAATTTTTTCTTTGTTACTACATCTGAGTCCTGCACTATGCCTAGTTCATCCCAGCCCTTCCTTAGTAAACCCTGAGACGTAATCCTGTACTTCCCATTGTATATTTCCATCAATTTCTTAATTCCGTCTAGTAATCTTCTTGATTTGATATTGTCTCGACCACTATCGTCATTAAGCAACTGAGATATTTGCCGAGTGACGCAAGCTTGCTTTAGTGATTTGGATATAGATTTGTCATTGCACCAGGAGTTTCGAACGGCAGTGTGTATTAGGAGAAACACAATGTATGTTTTATGCATCAAAACGCGTCGTATTCGCTCCTCATTGCTTATAAATTTAACCTTTTTCTTCTTCTGGGGCTCCTCCAGTGTAGTGTCCAATTGAAAAGTCAAGAGCTGTTCTGAATTCAGCGGTGTTTGTATATCCATGCTATTTGAAGCTTCGCTGATATCGAAAAGCACTTCCTCGAAATCATCAGAATTATCAGATTCCCAACCCTCTTGACGTCCTAAATCCAAATTCACATCTTCAAAGTCACTCGAGTCTTCTGAGTCATGAGAAATGTCACCGTCCTCCGTTTTATGTGTACGACTGGCACCTGCAGGCAGCACCCTTCTCCTTCTTTTTATCGGTCGATTGCTATCATTATCTAAGCTTGCTTCCTTCAATAAATTTTTGTGGTGCAGGTTAGGTAGGTGACTCATGGCTATTCAATAGTCCCTTCTCGGTTTAGAATATTGTAATTACTGTGCTTTTCTGTTGAGGCCTCTATTTGGCCATCCAAAACTTGTTGTGCTAGTTTGCCACCTCCACATTAATTAAAAGAGCTCTCTTTACACGCGATGGTGCAAAATGAGAATCAAGCAAAGAAAAAAAAAATTATTCACTCAGGAAGCCAGATGCAGATGCAACAATTAGTGCTCCAAGATATGATCAAAATATGACAATATGCATCAGACGACGAGGTTATTATCCATTGTCGTTATATATGAACAGGCTTTGCTCAATACGACACAACTCAATCCTAAGTCATCGAGCTTCTGAGCGACTACCGACTAATCTTTATCACAAGCTAACTCAATATGGTCAGAGTGAAGTAAAACTAGTTCCCAAGATCGAACATACAGCGTTATACTCGAGAGTTATTAATAAGGATAAACCGTTTCTGTTGAATGGGAACCCCACCTTTAAACCTTCGCAGCATAGACTCTATCAATTATTAGAGGCAAATGTGTTTCACATCATGTGTGTCATTGAATGCTTGAAACAGGGGAAGGATATTCCACAGTTGCATAATGCATTCTTCAGGCAAATCATGGTCCGGTTGAGCAAAACACAGGAACCTGTTGTTTGCGAAAAGCTAGAGTCAAAGCTTAGAATCCCACATAGTGCAGTGCTACAAATGGGTCTCGAGTGTTTTTCTTCAATTACTGCGCATATAAAGGAGCCTTATACAGAAGATGACCTTATAACATGGATAGAATCGATCAGTGCAAAGTCAGTATCCTCAAGCATGTCGCTAATTACCGAAAACACCCCAGGATTTGTCTTGTTTGATATTCTACTACGAAGTCCTACATTCAAAGAGCTGTTTCTCGTACAATATGAACTATGGACCCATAATATCAAGTTTTTAATGACGCAGATGAGAAAGGATCCGTACATAGTAAAGTCAATGTTGGATAATATGACATACTATGGTGTAATGTATGAGCCGCATTGCCTAGTTCATCTATATCAAACCACGTTGGACTTTCTCATCTCGCCAAACACGAGACAGCAAGTTAAATTGAATAGCAAGTTTTTTGATGGTCTCATTTGGGATCTTGCTGTTTATTCACTTCGATATCAAAAACTCGATCCCATAGGCATTGCTA
Source organism: Lodderomyces margitis (assembly GCF_024628925.1). Taxonomy (NCBI): domain Eukaryota; kingdom Fungi; phylum Ascomycota; class Pichiomycetes; order Serinales; family Debaryomycetaceae; genus Lodderomyces; species Lodderomyces margitis. The sequence continues at coordinate 16,601 of NW_026261790.1, forward strand.
ACGCACAAGAATTGTTAATGTCCCACGTCAGGAACTCTGAAGGGGGATCTTTATCACTAAAGGGATATTTAGGTATAGCTATTGTCATGTCCAGGATTTCATATAACAAAGGAGTAGAGATATTTCAGGTCGCAGAAAAGAAATTTGCAATAGAGACAAGCTCAAAGAAAGACTTATTGTCATATTATCTAACCAAAATTCACCTTGCCAAAACACTGGCTGAAGCAGTAAACACATTCAAAATAGCAAGTAACCAATTTGACTATTCTTCGACGTTATGGCTATTCTTTATTCGAAAGTTAAAGTACCTCAACGTGATGGATGAGAAGAGGGCAAAATTGTTTTATAAGCAAATGTCCAGCTCAAAGGTGAAACTTACAAATGATATTGTTTATGAGTTGTTGCACTTCATTTGTGACTTCACTGTACTCAAAGAGATGCTCTGCTCTGTATCCAATGGCAAGCAAGGTGTTCTCAATAGTGCATTTCGTGCTAGGTACATCCAATTACTTCAGCTCCACGAGTTTAAAAAGGGAGATTTTCCCCAGCTACCTTGGGATAAACCTGAGCTAGAGGAACGTAATAGTCACAATTATGATTCTGTTGAGGACTGCATTACCTATATATACACTACATCTCCTGTCAAGCCTATTCAGCTTATTGTAACTTATCTCAGGTTTGTGTCAAAGTCGGATTCGGCCAAGTTTTTCAAGCTATATCAAGAGGAGATCCTACACAAAGACCACTTACCTAATGCCGCTTGTTTGGAACTTCTTTTGGATACAGCCAAAGGGTCCGGAGACGCCAAAGTCAGTGACAATTTGCTTGCCCCACAATTGGCAATTCGTGAATTTCAGAGAAATGTGAAAGCTACCACGAAATCTTTTGGTATTTCACCGCGTGATGGACTTTGGCAACTGTACATTTCGCTACTTGCGGAATTTGACTATGTTTCCGAACTATCTAAAATTATGAAGTGGTGGCTCGATCTCAATTTCAGACCAAAAAAGGCCACTATTCTTTTACTTTTGAACACTTTGCCAGAGGAGTTTGCGCTAAGACATATAAAGCATCATCAAGTAGCGAAGCTGAAAAAGGATTGGGATTGGCCAACAACACGAGAGTTTAAAAGGTCCAAGTGGTTGCAAAGTAAGTCGATTGTAAATAGATGAATTGGTGAGGTAACGATTGAAAAAGAAGTAGTGAATCTCTGTTTTTGCCCTGCCATCCCGGATATAAATGGATGTTGTATGAAACCCAACTGACCAATCAAAATGAGTCCCTGAATGATCCGAGAACAGAATTACACAAAAGTGCTAATTGCGGGTTCTGCTGCTACCTATCCTCCGGTAAATATAAAAATGAATGAAAATTTATGTCCCAACCCCAGAATATAGTTCTGCTTCGAAATCTAGACTCTTCAATCACACGGTCAATATTCTGTATCAAACATGTTGAGATCATTCACCAAAACTGCAATTAACGTGAAATCAACCTCCCAGTTGAGATTTTTCACTGCATCTGCTATTTCCTTCAAGGATACCAGAACCGAAACTGATGCTTTTGGTCCAATTGAAGTGCCAAATGACAAATACTATGGTGCTCAGACAGCTAGATCTAAGATGAACTTCAAAATTGGTGGCCCAGCTGCTCGTATGCCAATTCCAGTCGTTAGAGCTTTTGGTATTCAAAAGAAATCAGCCGCTCAGGTTAACGAAGCTTTGGGCCAATTGGACCCAAAGATCTCCAAAGCAATCCAACAAGCAGCTACTGAAGTTGCTGAAGGTAAATTGGATGATCATTTCCCATTGGTTGTTTTCCAAACTGGTTCCGGTACTCAGTCCAACATGAATGCCAACGAAGTCATTTCCAACAGAGCTATTGAAATTTTGGGTGGTGAGTTGGGATCTAAAAAGCCAGTCCATCCAAATGACCACTGTAACATGTCGCAATCCTCAAACGATACTTTCCCAACTGTTATGCACATTGCTGCTGTTACTGAGATCAAAGAGTCTTTGATCCCATCATTGACCAAATTGCGCGATTCATTACAAGCAAAAGCCGATGAATTCAAAGATATCATCAAAATTGGTAGAACTCATTTGCAAGATGCCACCCCTTTGACCTTGGGACAAGAGTTTTCTGGCTACACACAACAACTTACCAATGGTATCGAGAGAGTCCAAAATGCTTTACCTCATTTGTTGTACTTGGCCCAAGGTGGTACTGCTGTTGGTACTGGTCTCAACACTAAAGTTGGTTTTGACGCCAAATTTGCTGAAGCTGTTTCTGCATTGACTGGGTTTGAATTCCAAACTGCTCCAAACAAATTTGAAGCATTGGCCGCCCATGACGCTATTGTTGAAGCATCTGGTGCTCTTAACACCATTGCTGCATCATTGTTCAAGATTGCCAACGATATCAGATACTTGGGATCAGGTCCAAGATGTGGATACGGAGAATTGTCTTTACCAGAAAACGAGCCAGGTTCGTCAATCATGCCTGGTAAGGTTAACCCAACTCAAAATGAAGCTTTGACTATGGTTGCTTGTCAAGTCTTTGGTAACAATGCTGCTATCACTTTTGCTGGTGCTTCAGGACAATTTGAGTTGAATGTTTTCAAACCAGTTATGATTGCTAACTTGTTGTCTTCAATTCGCTTAGTTGCTGATGGTGCCAACTCATTTAGAGAACATTGTGTTGACGGCATTGTTGCCAACAAGGACAAGATTGAAAAGACCTTGCACGAGTCTTTGATGTTGGTTACTGCTTTGAACCCAAAGATTGGTTATGATGCTGCTTCTAAAGTTGCCAAGAATGCTCACAAGAAAGGATTGACCTTGAAGCAATCTGCCTTGGAATTGAATGCTTTGAGCAGTGAAGAGTTTGACGAATGGGTCAGACCAGAATTGATGATTGGTCCAAAGTAGAGGATATTTATTGTGTATAGAGGCAAAGTTTTTTCAAGTTTTAGCAAGTAGGTCAACCTGTAAGGCTTAGAAGTTGCTACTGGTGGCAACGTTGGCGAAGTGTACTTGGGCCTTTTGGCACTAGCGCAATAGTCGCTTTGGTCTTGTAGTGTCTGCGTACCCCAGTGCGTAACAGCCAAACAAACACAAAACGAAAGACGCACGCACAAGAGATTCTTCAAATATACAAAAACCTTAACATATCATTTGAAGGAAGGTCATCAACAACGCATGGGACTATCTTCCATTCTCCAACAGATTGAAAAAAGAGGTAAATTACCCAACAAGTCTACTTCTCAAATACCACAAAATGAAGTAAAAGAAACTAAACCAAGTGGGGGGTTTCCCAGAAGTGGCGCTAATGGCAAATCCATCGATCCTGTAGTTGCTCGATTGAAAGAGAAACGGCGACTAGAAAGAGAACAGGCCGAAGCAGCAAAGGCCAAACAAAATGGAAACAAGAGCAAAAAGTCCACTCTTTCTGTGAACCCATCAAGCAGGACAACTGCCTCGTCTGGCTCATCATCAACCCAACGGCCAAGGCAAAGCGCAAAAAAAGCAACTCAACCAGAATGGAACCTGTCGCCACCACCACCAGCCCCAGCTAAAAAGAAACTAAACTTTAGTGCCTTGATGAAGAAAGCAAATGAAATCGACAGTGAGAAACTATCTATCAAATTTCCACAAAAGAGCAAGTCTCCTGAACCAACGGCACCCAAGCCATTTTCACAGAAAAGTGCAACTATAAGTAGGAAACCTGTCACCGCGACCAAAGCCCCCAATGGTTTCAATCAACTTCATAAGAAACAGGATACTGTCAGAAGTAAACCATTACCAAATGCTAGACCCGAGCCACCTATTCGAAAAGCTTTACCAAAAGTGCCAATACCCGCAAGACAGCCAAATGCAAAAATTCAACAACGACTCAAACAAAGGCAATTTACAAACTCAAAAAGTCGTGGGTATGGTTACAACGAAGAAGAGGATGACGACGACTTGGGTGATTTTCTCGCATCCGAAGATGAAGAAGAAGGTGCTGCTGAAGATGAATATAACCGAGATGAGATCTGGGCCATGTTTAACAAGGGTAAAAAGCGCAAGTATTACGAATATAACGATTATGACGATGAAGATGACGACATGGAAGCTACGGGTGCCGATGTCTTGGAAGAAGAAATGAGATCCAGATTGGATGCAGAAAGAGAAGACCGAAGAGAAATGGAAGAGGAAAAACGAAGGGCATTGGAAAAACAACGGAAAAAAATGCGGCAATGAGACAATATCATAGAACACTTTTTACATAACTTTTACGTAACTTTTATTGTATCCTATTACATTACCAATAACAGATATCCAGAATTGATTAATGAATCCTCTATTCAATCAAAATAATGATATCAATGCTATAACTAAGGAACTCAAGAAATCACTGCTTTCATTTACAAATAGACTTCAATCAATTATCCATGATGCCAAATTTGTCAACCTCGTACAACAGGAATTGCAATTACCTTTAATAGCCAACGAACGTTGTGGACTATGGTACATTCCACCAAATGAAAGGACCGATACTTGTTATTTCAAGTCAACTGATGGCCATACCAATGTTTGGTCATTTTCATTACGACGATTGAATTTACATCTTTTGCCAATAATAAACGACAAGCAAGGAATCATTATTGTTGACTCAACCAGACGCGGTAAGCCCATGCCTGATGCTTTATTGAAAACGATACCTATATGGTGTGCTGTTGTGAATACTATTTTTTTTGGCGAGTCGCAAGATGGTTGGTTACGTACACCGTCGATTGTACCACGAAGTGAACACAACTCTATTGAGAAACTAATACCAGAGTTTGTCAAGAGTGTCAGGGAGTTAAACTTGTTTGGTAGATATACTCATAAACTAAATAAGCCTTTGATTCCGAGGTTTTTCTACCCCGGTTGTGCTAGTGAGGAATTGGATGACAATGTGTTTAACATTTGTTGTGTGTCAGTTTCAAAACAAGTCCCTATTCATAAAACAATAACTACTAGAGGCTCAAATGGAGATATGATTAGTTTTGACTATGTTCAAGGATCAGCTGATGACCATGAATTGTGGGTCCCCAAGGCACTACCCGAATTTGATGCTAATTACTTTTGGCAAGTCAAAAACAATTTAATTGACCCTTCAACGGGATATATACCATCATGGCGAGGAGATGATGAATTGGTGAAAATTATACAGGGTATGAATAAGAGTGATGCATCGCTGGATTTGATGGTGCAAGCAGTTGGCGAAACCGAGATTTATTTTGGTTGTGTAAATCATGTTATCTCTTTTGACCAACTTCCATTTAATACAGTTATATTACACGACAATGTGACAGTTCTTGACAAGAATGACAAGTCTACTAAACAAGTACTTCAATACCAAATCCCAAATAATAAAAAGGGGTCAAATATGTTGCGTTCATTGATGCCAGAGATTATCGCAAAGATTGATTTACAGTCACCAATCTCAATCTTGTGTGGCACTGGTAAGGATCTAAGTGTCGGTTTAGTCTTGATCCTTCTTTGTTTAAACTTTAACCTTGATTGGAAGAAGATTGATGATCCACCACCAATTACCAAGACATTGATTAAACAACATCTAGGTAAATTATCCAATTTATACAAGGTTAATCCCCAAAGAAGTACATTACAAAGCATCAATAGTTATTTATTTTCTCAAAATACATAGACACTGCGAAAACAGGTAACACATTTCTAACTTTTGGCACTATTGTAGAAAACGGTGAAATTTTGCTTGATACCATTATGATACTGGTTCCAAGCATCAAATACACCCAAATTATCGAACTCCGATTGTAATGCTTCAAACACGGTATTAATCTTTTTCGATAATCTAATTATTGACTTGATTCGCTCTTGATGATTTTCAGTTTCTTGCGATGATGCTTTAGCTGATAATTTCTTGTTCAATTGAACATTCAACCCATTGATTAAATTATCCGTCAACTCTTGATTTGAACTTTTGATCAATTCCTTAAACTGTGATTCATGCAAATCAAGGAAATTCAACAAGTTCAAACATGCTAGAACGATTATATCTGATTGATCATCAATTAGTCCCTTCTCAATTATATTCTGAGCAATTAATTGCACATTGATGTTATACTTGTCAAGTGTTGTTTCATCAATGGCCAAGATTGAATAAATAAATTCATAGCACAATTTTCTAATCTCCAAACCTTGATCAAGAACATATTTATATGGACCCATAGTAATGATCTTCTTGAATGCCTTTTCTGCTGTAAGCTGCTTATATAATTGAGGTAAAATCAAATCGTTCAAAAGTGGTAGAATGATATTTGGTTTACTGTGAATACCAGTTAGTAAATTACCAACAACAATTTGTCTAATATCAACATCAACGATGTCGAGCCAGTTGATTGATGCCGTTACTAAGTAAGTTAATAATCTATCACTGGTGTTTGACAGCTCAAGGCCACTGATTAAAGACTTGGAAACTACCAAGACAAGATAAATCTTTCTCTGATTTGATTGTCCCTCAACAGCTTGTCTAATCTCGGCTTCATTGATGGAAAATGCAATTGAACCAAGCAACTCACCCGATTTTCTCAATTCAGGGATCAAATCATGATTATAATCAACCTGCAAGGCAAAGACAGTTTGCCAAATTTGCAATTTTTGTATGTCATCACATTGATCAATAAGCACCTTTAATGAATCAATCAACGACCCCCGTATTGACGACAGAGCTTCTTGCTTATATGCATCAAGTATGCGAGGTATTGCAGTGGCAGTATCATTCTCCGCAACTAACCCTAATGCAGTTGATGCTGCTTGCACATTTGCATCATTGGTAAAGTTGGGCTTTTGCAAAAGTTCAATCAAAGAATTAACCAGTAAATCAGGCACTTCAGTTTGTGAAAAGGCTAAAAATAAAATCACAAAGGCAAATTTGGCACTATTGATATCGCCAGTGTAGTAATTGCGGAATTCATTCAGCCTTGCACTAATCAATTCATCCCTAGTTTCATTATCAACACAAACAGCCAAGATCTTGGGCGTTATTGGAACATTAGCAGATAAATTCTGCTCCAATTGGGAATAAACAAATTTATCCAACTGGCATGCAGCTTTAACCAACTGGAAAAACACCTCGTCATCGCCAGTAATCTTTTTATCATTAACCAACTGTATCAATATTTGCACCAATTGAGTACGGTACTCATCATCGCGAATGATTTCATTTGACAAGTGGTTAAAAATCAGGAAAATGTACTGATAGTTTAAAGGACTGGTGACACGAAGTAACTGCAACAAATTGGAAATTATGTCGTCGTATTTTCTTGCAGGTAATTGATGAACAATTTGGTCTAGTAACGTTAATGTAGCTAATGAAGTTGCTTCATTGCTTGAAAGGATGTAGTTGGTCAATTTGTCGATAATAAACAAGGAGTAATCTTGAGGTATTGGCTTCAAATGGTACAAGTTTTTAAGCACATCAATAGTCACTTTACTTGTTCCTTCGTAACCAATTGACGTTTTGAAAACATCCAATATTCTGTCATCCGATGAAACCAAATTATTTGCCAATGCTTCACCAAGACACGAAATGGCAAGGCGTACCAAATCACTAGGGTATTGTTTACTATTCACCACTTTATCCATTAATGAACTCAATATGTTGTCAATGTTTGGTATCTTTGACGCATCCTTGTGTTTGAAAAGTATACTGAGACCTCTTAGAGTTTCCAAAATCAAATTAAAGGACTTGTCTTCAAGATTGGTTGCAAGATCTTTCGAGACACGTTCAATTGCATTGGCATTTAAATTATTGTGGAACTTCAAGACACTGGAGTAGAATTGCAAATAGTCTAACGATCCCGAGGAGATTACATTTCTCTGGCTCAATATGTCAAAAGTGGCTTCAATCAATGGTAAATTGTCAAATCGATTTAAACTCTCAACAATACGAAGAAATAACGGCAACTGTTCTTCCTTGACATCTTCTAAACGATCACGCAATATCAGGCCAATACTTTGCACATTCTGTGAGTCTCGTGGTGATGTAGCCTGCACGATTGCAATGCACGATTTAGCCGCTTCAATAACAACCTGATCGTTTGAATCTCTAAGTGGTAATATCGGCAATACTTGTCTCGACAATATTTCCAAAGTGTCAGGGAAACTGGCAAGTAAGGAACGAATTAATATGGTAGCTTTAGCTCTCAACTTCCACGAATTGTCGTAATCCAGATCATCGCCAGCTTCGATTTCATCGTCACTAAAATCAATCTCATCGTAACCATCGGAATCAATGTCTTCGTCACTATCATCATGCAATGGATTATATTTGAGATACTTGGTGATTATAGCAAGAACTTCACCTTTGAATGTTGTAGATAAAAAGTTTTGTTTCTCCAAGTCAATTAATGTAGTAAATGCCTCCTCTTTTAAAGCATTCAGCTGTTCAAGAAGATCATAATCCAAGTCCTCGTTATCATTACCGGTAGCGGACGACTCTATTTCTAATTTCACTGTCTCATAAATCTGATCAATCTTGTCTGGTTTAAGACCTCTTTTCAAAATGACTGAATATAATTGATACAAAACAAAGTGTTTGTTGTTTAATTTCGATTGTTGAACCTGGTTCAATATCTCATCAACTAATCGATCAATGGCAACCGCTGATCGAATCAAAATGGTAACTCCTTCGAGTCCAACTATTGCCTTTTTACCAATAATTCCCAGCTCTTTGAACCCCACATTGATGAAGTATTTCCCCAATTTTACCAACTCTTCTTGTGAAAGTACGTATCCCAATTCGTTAATCAAATCAATCAATAGCTCGATATTATCAATTGTAGTATCATTGTCCAAAATCAATGGGATAAGAAAATTAGTTATCGATTCTGATAATTCTCGATCATATTTATAATTTGACATTGACAATTTATCGGAAACAAAATCAGACTTGGCTCTTGAATTGGATTGAGCAAATAACGACCGCAAAGCCATGTTGGGAATTGAAATTGTAAAGCTTCTAAAATTGGTTGTTGTTCTTGACGAAGACGTATCCTTATTGTTACTTTCTTGCACCAAGGCAAACAATTTCTTGATCAATTTAACAATGGAGTCATCGTTCAAGTACCTAACCATTGGCTCGAATGATTTCACTGCTTGGTTTTGAACATCGGGGTTGGGGTCGTTCAACATTTTCAAAAGAATGGGGATCAAATTGTTTAATGATTGATTGATGGCGCTTCTGCTGGTGGTTACAGTCTCATCAGTAAGGAATTTACGTAGATCCTCCAATGCCATAAACCTAATGTCTGGATCAACGTCAATGGCTCTATCCTCTAGTACGCGAAAGTCTATATCTGGCATTTGTTGTGATTGAAGAGCAATAGCAATAGAGTGTGGTGTGTATTATTCTATTTTCGAGTTAAAATGGTTTTTGTTGGTTTTCGTTCTCACCCCCAAATAAAATTTGGCAACTACAAATTCTCTTGATAGAGACACATTGCAGGGTTGGCATTAAATGGAAGGTACACAACGTAACTACACATATATAGCTGTATAGCAGTACTCATACTTCAACTTCATTTATAATCAAATTAGATACATCACTTGTGTCACTGGGAGATTCTGATTTGGTTGATTTCTTCTTGTGTTTCTTGTCCTTGGTATCTTTCTTGTCCTTGGTAACTTTCTTTTCATTTTTATCTTTCTTCTTCTTCTTGTCCTTCTTGTCTTTCATCTTGTTCGCCGCGACTTCTTCTTTCTCTCTAACTTCAACTTCTTCCTCCTTAAAAGAATCTGATTTCTCGTTATGCGTTGCTACCTCACCCTCATCATCATCGTGTCCCTTAACTTGTACTTTATCATCGATTAATGAATCTAGTATAGCTTTACATCTCACCACATACTCCAAATTCAATTCTTCTTGATTGGATTCCTGTTCCTGTTCTTGTTTCAGTTCCTCCTTTACCTCCTTTTCTTGTTTCAGTCCCTCTTTTTCCCCCTCGTCCTCGTCCTCTTTTTCTTCCTTATCACCACCATTCAACAACTTTTGTTCAATTGTCCTTTCCATTTCTTCATATTCAACATTCCACTTCTCAATCACTTGTTTCAACTCTTCAACTAATCGGTCCCTTGAACCACCTTGCAAGGTAGACAAGTACAATATCAATTCGTGTTCATATTCCATAGGTATATCTTTCAAATTCTTCAATATCCAATTCTGTTTCAGTTTATTAAACTTCCAATTTGATTTATCATTGGCAAATTGTTTTAAATAAGTTAGTTGATCTTTAACTGGTGGTGGTTTTCTTTCGTTTTTAGGCAACTTTATTCTCTTTGGTGGTTTTTTGTTTGCATCGCTCTTTGTTGTTGATGATGAAGTGCCTAGAGCTTCTTGTAATTTACGTTTATTACTAACTTTCTTCAATTGATTTTTGGTTAAATCAGCAGTATCGATTCTTCTTGTTTCTAGCAAGTCATTTTCATCTTCTTCTTCTGGTTTGCTTTTTTGGACACTAAGACCGGCTCTTTTCCAAGCTGGGATAGAACTCATTGTGTGGAGGGAGTATGAGTTGCTTGTATACTATTTAATGGAGTATGATATATTATTTGGAGAAGAGAGATGGGATTTCATTTTGATGCGCATCTCTCGTTTATAACTACAGAGAGAAAGAGAGAAAAATTTATTTTTCATCATACTCTTCTTCTTTCTCTACCACCATCTGTCCCATGTGTATTACTCTCTACATAGGTTGTTAATACATATACATTTATACATATATATATACATATATATAATCAAGATACTACCACCGTTGTTAACAGTGTGTGTGTGTCTGTTAATTGTAGATTCCCAAAACAAAAGATTGGGGGCAAAGATAGACATTCAACAAAACAATAGAGGGGGCATTTATCATAATTAAATTCCAACCTTTAGGATGTCATTAAGAGACTCTTTGCTAGATTGAAATATAAATACATGGTTTGAGTCTGTTACGAGAAAACTTTTAGTTCCACTTGTAATAGATATAAGGATTGTATACATTTTCTTTATAAAAATTACCCTCTATTTTTAACTGTCCTTTGCTTTGCTTTGCTTTGCTTTGCTTCTTTCATTCCCTCACTTCTTCTCCTTCTCCTCGGTACTAGTTTGCCCATTGGTCTCTTCTTTCTTGTTCTTTTCTCGTTCTTCTTTCCAATTATTGAATTTAGTTGTTAAGTCATCAGCAATTTCCTTTGCCGTAGCATCTTTATCATTAGTCGTTTGCATCTTGTGCATCATGTTTCCAATATATGACATGGTTGATTGAATGTATTCATTCATTTGAGGATTTTCATTGTTGGGGTTTAATATCTTTTTGGCGACGTCTTGAATCTGGTTTAAATCTTGTTGATCTAATTCACTGTGGGCGGCTCCATTGTTGTTGTTGTTATTGTTGCTATTCTGGTTATTCTCGGCGGTAGTGTTGGTTGATTCATTTGCAGGTTTATTGGTATTTTGTGAACTCATTTTTAGTGGGTCTGTGAATATGTTATATGGCACTTCAGGTGAGGTTCTAAGTTTGTGGTGGTAAATTGAAAACACAACTAGATAAATATGATTCTTTTTATATGGCGTGGTCTCTGATGTACAAGTTGTATTGCTCGGTTATTGAGGGTGTAAGAGATTGTGCAATATGTAATATGCACCTCCTTATTGACTTTCCATTTTAGGCAATTCTTTTTTTTTTACATTGTTTCTAAAGTTGTGATCATTAAAACAGCATACCACTTGGCCAACTAACTCCTACTCTCATAACCATGCTTTGCAAAAGGTCCAAGAGGAAGTCGAATACGTCACTATTTGGTTCTACAAGTGCAAAAAAGAAAATACAGCAGATGATAATTCAATAAACATACCCATATACAAATAATATAGTCACCTCCCTCTTTATAGTAAGTTGTTCAATCACTTCTTTTCAGAATTGCCACTACTCTTACCTTCAAGTTTTCCCAACCCTCCTTTAACCAAATCTTCTTTTTCCTTGTCGGACAATTTTTCAAATTTGCCATAAGCTTCAGCAGCTTGAGCTTTTAAATCTTGCTCATTGCTACCGCCTTCACCTTGTGATGCTTGCAATTTCTTGGCAATGTCGCCCAATTGACCGAATTCTTTGTTGTCTTGCTTGTCTGAACTCATTGTTGGTTGTGGATGAAAGTAGTAAACGTGTATCCCTTTTTTTTTGTAATTGATGAAGAAGGAGAAAGTAAGGCTGACTGGGTGAAAGATTTTTTAAGGTTTGCGCTTTTTATTAATTTTTTTTTTTTGTCTTCGGCATTGAACTTTGCGAGGATGCTACAGCATTGTACATATATCAATGCATCGACTACTAAAATACAGACCACTAACAAAAACCAAGCAAATGCCCTTAAACCTACGATCTCATTCTTCTTCTTCTTCTTCTTCTTCTCCCCCAAAGATAATAATTGCCGATTGGGACGAAACCCTAACCACCAAAGATACAATCCAGTACTTGGCTCAAGTTCCTTACATCAACAACTCCAAACTACAGCCCCCATTCAGCCACTATACTCAAATATACATGTCCAATTACGAAGCTTACAAATCGCAATTTGGCCCATGTGTAACCTTAGATGATCACGTACGGTTTCAACAAGGTATGCTTCCAATTGAAATGAGTTCAGTCACTGCTCTTGAACACGATGGCATTTTTCGTGGTTTAACCAAGGACCAGATACGTAATCAAGCTGCTGGGCATGTTGAGTTGCGGCCTGGTGCTGTTGATTTTTTGCAACGGTGTTTGGTGTTGGACAAACAAGTGGTTATTTTGAGTGTTAATTGGACGAGTTTGATTATTGAAGAAGTATTGAAGCGTAATGGGATTGACAATGATAGGGGAGTGAATGGGAGTAAAATCAAGATCATTACTAATGAATTTGAATTCAAGAATGAAGAAGAGCTGCTGTTGGTGGATGAGCAAGTGAGTGGCTCTAAGCTTACTCCTACCAGCACCACCACTGGGTTCTGGTTGCCAAGTCCCGCAATTAGAACGTCTCTGGACAAGTTAACCTATATCCATCAACACCACTCACCTAATGGAGATGAGGTAATGTATATTGGCGATAGTTTGACTGATTTATTACCCAGTTTGAATGTATCTTTGCCTTGTGCTATCAAAGATACCAAATTGGATCAAGTATTGACACAATTGGAGGTTGATCATTTCAGTGGCTCGTGGTTTGATTTAATAAAGTTGATTGAATGAGGATTTAATAGAGGTTGTTGGATTTTATAGATTTTTTCGAACCCTACTTTGCTCTTGTAGTTTTATTAATGAATGATGACTTAAATATATTAATACAACTATAACATAAATAAATTTTCTATTTTAGGGGCAATCGCTAACCAATAGTTTTACAATTGAACACCTCTTGAAGCAACATTTACCATTAAGTAAAAAAAGCTTCGTCCATTCCCACCATTTTCGGTAAAAGTGAACATCATCCCACATGCTCTAATCCAACTGAACATCTATGTACTATCTCCTCCAATTGGGTGATGCATATTGCAGTTGGCCATTGCTATTGCTAATTCCAGGTATGGGCAAATACAGTCCATAAGTAGCATGTGGCGGTGGCCCTTGGCTTGTGCTTTGTTGTTGTTGTTGTTGCGGTGGTGGCAAGCTTCCCGGTGTTGGCGGAACCATAGAGTATTGAGTTCCTGGGGGCGGCGGTGGCACTCCCCCAGCTGTTGATAGTGGAGGAGGGGCACCACCGCCGTGAAGTATCTGCGGATGAGAGAGTTGTGGTGGTGAGAGCTGTTGCTGTTGCTGCTGCTGTTGCTGTTGTTGTTGTCGTGGTGGCGGTTGTGGTTGATTTTGGTGAAGGTGCGGTAATGAGGGATGTTGCTGTTGCTGGGGTTGTTGGGGTTGTTGCTGCTGCTGTTGCTGCTGTTGCTGAGGCGGAGGTGGGTAAAAGTATTGCTGTGATTGTGATATTTGTGGTGGTGGGTAATAGTACTGTGGTTGTTGTGGCACAGCGCGATATTGCGTTTGTGATGGAGTTTGTTGTTGTGACGGTGGTTGCGATTGCAGTGATGGTTGTGGCGGAGGTGGCCCATGCTGCTGTTGCTGTTGTTGGGGATGTTGTTGGGGATGTTGTTGGTGTTGTTGTTGAGGTGTTGCTTGTGTATGAGCTGGTACTGGTGGCCCATGATATGGCGATGGATGGTACAGTGGCACTTGTTGGTACGGTTGTTGAGAAGGAGGTTGTAGACCATATTGTGGCGGAGGTGGTTGCTGTTGTTGCTGTTGCAATGGCACTGATTGTTGTGGTGGTACTGGTGGCCCATATTGTGGTTGTTGCTGATGAAGCTGTTGCTGTTGTTGTAACGATGGTGTCTGATGCACTGATGGAATTTGTTCTTGTTTAATTGGTGGTTGCTGCTGTTGCTGTTGCTGAGGTTGTTGTTGTTGCACTTGTGCTGGAGTTTGCTGCGGTGATTGTCTTTGAGTTTGAGTATAGGCAATCCTCTCATTTGGTGCTAAAGCCACCAAATCTCTCAACAAAAAACTAGGTACATCAGGTGGTTGTCTCAATTCAGGTATAGGGCCAGCATGTTTTGCGGCTTTTGCCAATTGTTCGGCTCTTGACTCGAAATAATTGTAATTTTTCAAATCACCAATAGCCTTATAGCATAATCCAGCTCGGTCACACGCATCAGATGCATCCATCAAATGATCATCACATCGTTCATAAACACAGCTTAATCCATCCCATGCCGTAGCCGTACCCTGTGACCCATCGTCCAATTGCAATTTTAATGCTTGTGAATATGCTGCCAATGCATCTGGTAATTGTTTCAATTCAAGATATAATTTACCCACAGCTAGCCAAGTTATTGGTGAATTTGATGCACATCTCAATGCAACTTGGTATGAATCGTAGGCTAATCTTGGACGGTCCATAAATGAATGAGCTCTTCCTAGTAAATACCAGGGTAAAAAATCGGTGCCTTCATTGATCAATGATTCATCTTCTGGTAATGTAACAATTTTATTCAATATTGTAATTGCTGCATCAGCATTCTCTCTTGGATTTAAGAGTAGCAATAGGTAGGCATTTGTCATTAATATCCTGGGAGAATCGCCCACAGCTAGTTGGGCATCTTCGCATGCTTTAATCGCTCCCATAATATCATTAGCTCGTTCTTTTGCCGTGGATAATGCACACCAAAGGGCGATATGTTCGTCTATTCTTGACAAGGGTGGCGGAGGTAATGACAAAGTTGCCGTTAATTCAGCAATTGAAGTTTCTATATTACCATCGGCAGCAGCAATGGCTGCCAATTCAGCATGAGCAGCTCGAGCCGTTTCAATATCTTGAGTGGAATAATTGGGTTCATTTGCTGGTAATAACGATAAACAATGAGATAGTGAACTTGCAGCGTGACTTCTTGCTCCTGCTCTAATTAAGGTTTGAGCACTAAGAAGCCATAATGAAGCATCTTGAGGAGATAACTGTATAGCTGATTGAATAGCTTGATGTGCTTGTTCATTTAATCCAATAAGAAGGTAACATTCCGACAACTCTTTGAAAATATTCAGATTCTTTAAAAGATTGGGAAACATTTCAATTGAAGCATTCAATTTCTCGATAGCTGATTGAGATCCAAAAGTTTCATTTTGAGTAATATCATTGACTCGAAGTGACAAGCTTAGGCCACACAAAGCAGTGATATTGGATGGATCTCGATGTACGGCATGTTCAAACGACTTTATTGCTGCTTCTGTAAGACCAAGAGTGTTGGCACATTCACCACATTTGACCCAAGTTTCAATTGCTGCTGTGTCATAACTACTGTACACTGTTTGTTTCTTCACCATTGGTGATGGCTCTGAAGTTGTTGTAGTTATTGTTGTTGTTCTCTTTACCATTTAGTTTGAGGCTATAAGGATAGAGGAATTGATGATTGATTTTGTATAAGTTGTGGATGTGGTGGTGGATGTGGTGGTGGATGTGGTGGTGGATTGGTGGTGGTGGTGATGATGGTGAAATAATACAAAGGTGGAATAGATCAACGCGAGATGGGTAAAATCAATGCTTTGTTGGTGATTTTTTTTGCAGTAGTATTCAACGTCTCTCTCTTTGATTAAATGAACGGTGATACTTTAGTTACCTTGAATATGTATATAGATCTTGATAGTAAAAGTAGCTGTTACAACAATGATCACCTTTGGTGGATATATATATAAAAAAAAAAGACCAAAAAAAAAAAGATGTGTTATTGGCGTGGGATCTTTTTTTCCAAAGTCTCTCTCTCTTTCTCTCTTTTATTTGTTTCTCTTGTGTTGTGTTGTGTTGTGTTGTGTTTTATTTTATTTTATTTTATTTTATTTTATTTTATTTTATTTTATTTTATTTTATTTTATTTTATTTTATTTTATTTTTATTTTGATTTATTTTTCGTTCTTTCTTTGCTGTTTTTGTTCAACACAAATCTGGGGAGGGAATGGAGGTGGAAAAAAGGGATATGAGTAACTCTTGTTTCAAGAGTGATGTAGATCTGTTGGTTGTTGGATAGAGACCACCAAGTAGTCTTTTGTTTATATATGTGTATCTAATTGGTTCTGGTGTATATATGTATGTGACAAAGTCTTTGATGTCTGTCTATGGTTTTTTGTCGTAATTTTTCTTTCTTTCTCTTTTAGGAAAGGTGTGAAGTAGTGAAGAGTAAGTCTAGAAGTGACGTTGAGATTGTTGAGTAGTTGAAAGTTCGAAGAAGTAGAAGTAGAAGAAGAAAAAGAAGAAGAAAAGGGTGATAAAGAAAGAATAAAAAGAAAAAATTTATTTTTAATGTTGGAATTTGATTTATCCAGTCAATTTGGTTAGTTTGGTTAGTTTGGTTTCTCGGTTATTCAGTCAGTTAGTCAGTCATGCAGTTAGTTAGTTAGTTAGTTAGTTAGTTAGTTAGTTAGATGGTTCAATTAATTCAACTAGCTTGAAGTATATTTGAGATTTACTTTTAACAATATACATATATATATATATATATATATATAACTTAATCGTCTTGTCTTGTCTTCATTGCCACTCTTTGCTTTTGTTTTTATTTTCGTCTTTGTCATTTCTTTATTTTTTAATATTTTTTTTTGTATTTAATTTTAATTTTAATTTTAATTTAAATTTATTTTTTAAATTTTAAAACGGAGAACTAAAAATTAAAAACAATCGAATAGCACTTTAGTATGTCTTTTATTTGTTTGGTCTTTGTTTGTACTCCTGCATAATTTGCTTTGCACACCCCTGTTAGACCCCATTGCATATATTGTTATTGTGGTATGGTTGTTGTGTCACTCATTTCTTCTAGCATTATAACAATTTGGCTGAAGTTAAGTTCATTTGTATTGTTCTTTTGTAGTTTTACTACATTGTGGACTGTGTTTTGGATTTACGCACAATATCCCAACAATTAGAATAATATACATAATAATTTTATTTACTATTACTATTATTAGTATTAGTATTAGTATTAGTATTATTACACAATAAATAAACGTTTTTCTTTCTCTTTGCTCACTCTCTCTCTTTGTTAAGGAACAATTAAAATTAAAAAGAAAAAAAAAAAAAGAAAATAATATATATTTAGGCATATGCATAAGTAGTGGGTGGTAGTAAGTTACAACCAGGAGAAATAAAAAAATAAACAATTACAATAACACACAGCAAACAACACTAACATTAATTATTTTAATATTGCATTTTATGCATAGTACATTTAACCTACTATGCATAAAATGCAATACAATGAATTTTAGATTATACATATGCATGTGTATATGCATATGTAAGTGTGTAAACTATCAACATCACACTAAATCAAAAGCTATAAAACCTTATTTACCGGGTCCATTGTTATTCTCTGGTTTTTTATTTTAACTGTTGTTGGGTCTTTTTTTCTTTTTTTCTTTACTCTTACACTTATTTTATACTTATTGTATTGATGTCTTCCAGAAGAGATTGTGGGTGGTTTTAGTCAATTTCTTTTACAAAAAGGTCTGGGTGAGAGGGAGAGGGAGAGGGGGAGGAGAAGGGGGAGGGGAAGGGAAAGAAGAAAATGAATACATTAGACCAACAGGATCACACTTATAGAAGAAGAGTGATATGAAGATGTGATAGACACCCACCGACGCAGAACATAAAGGACACTCAAAGACAAAAAGTGAAGTTGTTGTATTGTACTCTCATGGAATTCAAAAATTTGTTGGCAAACTTTTTACGTGTTCGTCTCTGTTTTAAAAAAGACAAAATCCAATTTCACACTCAACCATGTTATTTTGTATATATGTGTGCATTTCTTCTATTTTTTTTTTAGATCATACATGATGTACAAGGAAGTACATACTGTATCCCACAAAATTATTGTTAGAGACAATAGTGGAATTGGAACGAAAAGCAGATTTCTCTCTCGTCAACTAGAATTAAGATACAGTCTTACTGACACCGACACGAGTATATTTTTAAATCCTATACTTATATCCTCAAATGGTGAAAACAAATCTAAACAAAAGTATGCCAAAAACAGAAAGAGATACAGACAGTGAAAAAAAAAAATTGTGGTCCAAAAACAGAAGGAGATAGAGAGAGAAAACAAAATAGCGTGAAAGATAAAAGCACTTCGTATGTATCTCTCTCTGTGTGTCTCTGTCTTCTTTGATACGAAATGAATGACCAACAATTGCTTTTTGTTTTTTTCACGTGTAAATTATGTTGTTGTTATTGACACACACATTTTTTGTTTTTGTTTCGAATTGTTGTAAGTTTGTTATTTCGTGTTAAAGGAAGATAAAAGCTCATTGATTATTATTTTATTGTTATTTTGTGTGTTGCTTTGCATATAGCATATAGCATATAGTATAGTGCATATAAATTAGGTTAAGTTGCTTTCATTCTGTTTTCTTATTGTTTTATACGAAACGAATTAGCTAATCAACATAAACTATAATATCTGCACAAAGACGTCACCAGTAAGGAATACAATAAACAATTCAAAAAATATAGTAAAGAAGTATCTGATTACATTTGTGTAATATTCTCTCTCTCTTTCATTGCTTCTCGTTTGCTATTTTTTATTATTTATTTATTATATTAATTATTTAGATATTGAATTTTGTGTTTTTAAGTTCTATCTCCTATTTTGTTTTGTGTTTACCCCAATAAAGGAATTTCTTCTCTAAAACTAAATTTGTCTTTTCTAAAAGCATCATCATCATCATCTTTTTTCTTCTTCGTCTGTCTCTATTATGTTTTATTTTTATTTTTATTTTTATTTTTATTTTTATTTCTGAGAATAGTCATTATTTTATTTTCTTTTTATTAACGTTTTTTTAAAAACTAAATAAAAAAAATATATATATAAACGTTAATAAAATATATAAAATATATAAAATATTAAGTTGAGATAATTTCCTTCCCCTCTTCCGCTCCATTTCCGGTGTTCTCCCAAAGCTTAAATGGTAGCGTGCAACAAACATACCTATATATATAGGTATTCTTTTTATCGTTAATTTCTACTTTACAGGTATTGTTATTGTCTCCACACTGAATACATGAAATGAAAATACATTTCTTTTTTCCTACTTTCGTCTACTTAACACCATTTCAAAGGTTATGAAGGTCCTGCTGCAGCTGCTACTACGAGTAAATTGTTGAGACAATTGAAAGCATCTTTACTTAAAAGATGAATCTACCCCCTTTTTGTAAGACTAATAACATCAACAACAACAACAACAACAACAACAACAAAGTTTCAGATGAAATACACACAATATGCTTTGTATACACAAATGCATAACCACTAAAAACAGTCGAGTTATTTGCTCTACCAACTCTGCTGCAACCTTTGTCACTAAAATATCAATGCATGTTAATAAAAACCCTAACAATAATAATACAATAGAGTTTACTGTCAGATGTGTATGGTCGTGTACAAATTCCAACAGATATAGCGTGACTTGGCAAAGCGCGGGAAAAATATAAGTTCCAAAAACCTGTTGACATATTGACTTCTCGAGTTTAACTGCCAAGCAAAGCACAGTCAGATACCGTGGGTCTTAATTTGGCTATTACTGAAAATGGAGAAGAAAGCTGAGGAAACACATCATGCTAATGAAAGCTACCTCGGCGATGACTTAGAGAAACAACAAATTGACGATGACGGGTTGGAAACAACTTCAGTTTCCCAGGAGCAACATCAAGAGACTAATCAACCGCAAGATAAACCAAAGAGGGTTTTTTTTAGCATTCTTGAACCAAGCAGCGTTTGTTCGGGTCTTTTGGATCCTTTTTTTTACGCACTTTTTATTTTGAAACCTCACGGTTTCCAGTCAATTTGTATCCAGTCGTTTTTCGCAACTTCGTTGATAATGATCGAGCTAGGTTTGCGCATATGGAGAAAACTTACAAAACGAGGAATTGTCAAGCATAGTTTAACTTGCGTTTTGATGACGGTTTTCATTATGAAATTAATCGTGATAATTATGGCAATAATACCATATGCAAAGAATGTTCCGTGGTATGAATTGTTTGAGAAGACACAGAGTTTGCTAAAGATATAGATGTAATAAATGGATGGATGTCGGATTGCTTGTCTGGAATGAATATTTTCATCGTGAGTCTAATAATTGACAAGTCGTCACCCTGCCAGCAACTTTGGACTCTAGTAGTTCAAAGTAAAGATAAATCAACCCTTAGAAGCTATTATATATACATGAAGAATCTATAACAAAGTTTTATTGAAGAGGCTTTCTCCCGGTAAGTGCAGTCTGTTAGAGGATATAGTATGTATGCCAATGGATTATTTTAGTTATTCTCAAGATAAGGCAATAAGACCTGGTATCAACAACAGTATAATTGCCCCACTTATCCAAAAACCAAAGTGTAAAGTTCTTGTCTAAAAATTAAATGAGCAAATCATAAGTCTTTACTTGTCCACGGTAGTATCTCTAGTTGCGCATTTAGTCAGGTTTGGTACAAAATACTTAAATTTTGATAACTTTTCTTCTTTTCCTTCTTCGTTTATATTCCAGGTGTCGAAGAGTAAGGAAATTAATAATTAGTTGTTTAGATCCAACATCATCTTTCACACTGTGGTGATGTTCATCGAACCGTATGCGTGATATTGCCACTGTTGTGTGATAATTCCTTTGAAGGGTGTATTAATGATTTTTCATCTCCATACTTTCTGGATTGATATATCTGCGACGTAAAGTTTTTTGCGACACTGGAAACCACGACAATGATTGAGAAAAAATTAAAACAAAAAAGGCTTCTTAATGAGAAGACCAAATTCCTAGCAACACATTTGTATACATCAAACACCCAACAATAATGCTACGACTGCTCTTCTTCCAAGCAAGACCAAAATATGCCCTCACATTATTTATAAGAAGACAATCAAACATAGCATTGCCATTCTTGTACAAGCTAGAACCAAAGTGTCGATCATGCGGGATAAAATTACAAACCACTGATCCATCAAAACCAGGTTACTTCATTCAACCAAAAGATGCTGCCTCCACCTCCGTCTCCACTTCCGACGATGCGAAAAAGTACATTAAATATGAGAATCAAGTGTATGAGAAATTAAAAGATACATTACCTCCAGAAGATCAAGAATTACTCCTTAGTAACAAGTTTAATGATTCTCCAAAAGAGGGGGAGAACAATGGCGACTCTCCACCAGTTAATCAAGATGGTGAAACTGTACGACAAGTGATTGAAAAGTTGTATACAGTAGAGCCTGATGAAAACAGCCATGATTGTATTCGATGTCGACAAATGACTTATAATTCAAACTATGAAATGGATGGTAAACATTACCCCATTGATCAGTTATCTCACGTTATGGCCAAAATCCCTCCTGATTCGCCAGTTGTATATTTGTTCAGTGCTAATGATCTCCCTATGGGTATCAACCGTGATATATTCAAGTACCGTCCCGCAAAGGACTTGTATTTCATAATGACCAAAGCGGACAATTTAATTGAAAAAGCCAAAGAAGCATCACAGAATTATACTAAGCAATTTGTTCAAGATTACTTGCAAAAGAAATTCAATGTGCCTCGGAACCAAGTATTTGTCTCATCGGGGAAAAATAATTGGTCGGTGCAACAATTGTATCATTTCATACCTAATGGATCATACATCATTGGAAACACCAATTGTGGTAAATCAACATTGATTAAAAGTTTATTACTCGATGAAGAGTTGTCGAAGAAGAAAAAACTTCAATTGGATACTAAACATGAACATGTGAAATTACCACCTAGTTTAGTCAATAAAGTTAAACAAAAATTTGTTTCTTCGTTCATGACAAAAATCGGCCCTGGTATATCCTATTTGCCCGGATTCACTCGCGATATAATCCCTGTCGATATTGGTTTAAAGACGGCTTACGATGTGCCTGGTTTCAATACTAATGAACAAATGCATCAATTGTACGATTCGTTTAAATCGTCAAAAGATATCCATCGAATGATTAAGGGCGCAGCTACTTTTCAAAATGGATTGTATAAATCGCCTTATATTACGGTAAAGGGGCCGCAAGTGATCAATCTTGAAGGATTGGGGTTTGTGCAGTTGCCTAAACGCGGGTTATATCAATTACGCAATGTGACCAATATACAGCCGCATATCTTCAGTGACATCGTGAAAACTAAATCCCTCCTTCGTAATGGTGTGCCACCAGCATTGGAAAACAAATTTGCCATTGGCGTTGCCGGGAAGACATTGGAGACTGATTTTGCAAAATTTTTAGTACCTCCATTCTATGGAGCTATTGATTTAGTAGTTGAGAATTTCGGTTATTTCAACATAAAGCCAGTGGGCACGAAACGGACCAATGAATTGATCAAACTATATTTGTATCCTGGAGTTAAGGCAATTATACGAGATCCTATAACTAATTATATTGCCAAGACTTTTAGTGGTAAGGACAAGTATGGCAATTTAGTGCGCAAGGATGAATTTTTCAAAAAGAGTCGGTTTCATTTAATTAGGTATCAAGATGCTAGTAAACCTATTTATTCAAGTTTGGTTCCAATGGCGAGGAACACTAGTAATGATGACGAGGGTGTATTTAAATTTGAGTTGATGAGTCAGGATGAATTGGGTGAAGGTGTTGATGCTGCACAAGTGATGCAGGAGATTCGTAATGAGGAGTATAAAGTGTTGAATGAATGGGCTAGCAGAAGCAATGGTGGTGGTGATGATGAACGAGTATCTTATGATGATGGCTTTGTTATGGATGAACTGACGAAATTCACCTTTTGGAAGGAGTAATTAAGATGAGACGATGAATGGGTGGGGATAGTAGAGAAGAACCTTTGTAAATAGAATGTGTTAAGACTGATAGATGCAAATAGACACATGATTTGTAGAAACTTTTGCTTTAAGAGTTTACTTTATTCAGAAGTTGTGGGGGAAAGCTAATACCTTTCCCTGCTCTCTTTCCCCCTTACCATACAATAGTTGAAGAAGAAGAAAGTAGATCTGTTGTATTATAAAGATATGGCACAAGTGAACTCTGATAAGACAATAAGATAAGTTTCCATTACAATCAATGTCAATGTGAAAGCCTAAAATTTGTACCCCAGTTTTGACACGTGTAAATACACGCGCGTAATTAGGAAAAGAAAATAGAAAGTACGCGCCACGCGTAGCAATTACACAGGAGGGAAGAAAAAAAGAATAAACTTTCTGTGTTTGTCCCAATTAGGTATAATAATAACCTTGAGAAGAAAAAAGGAGACAAAGGAGACAAAGGAGGCAAAGGAGACAAAGAAAAGAATCTGTCAATTGATTTCTTTTCTCACTCTTTTGTGTGGGGTACTGTTGGATTTATATGATTGTAACTGCTATGTGGAAAAGAGAGATTGCTGTTGCTGTTGTTACTACAAAGGATGGAGAAAAAGGGATCTGCAACGATTTGATGAATCTGGTCGATCTTTTATCGTCTTTTTCTTTTTTTTGTTTCAATTTTAGTCTGCTTTAGTCTGCTGTGGTTGTTTTAGTCTGCTATGATGTTGTTTGTGGGTGAATTGTCATTTGGTGTTAATCGAAGAGTCAAAAGTGTAGACAGTTTCCTTTGTTTCATGTTTTGCTCTTTTATTCTTTTATTCTCTTTTTCGACGCTTAAAACAATAAAGCTAAATATAAAGTGTATATGTGTGTCTATGTACAATTTGTTTTAGTTCAAAGGAGAGGGAACTAACAAAGAATAGATTCTGCTTGACTTAATATCTAAGAGTAGGTACACATACGTTATGTGATAGAGACGAGTGTGTTGCTATAGTAGTGTGGTTAGGAGTCTGAAGGTTGGTGGTTGGTGGTTGGTGGCTGGTGGCTGGTGGCTGGTGGTGATGAGGAGATTTTTTACCTGTTGTCAAGTGATGTGTATATAATGTGTGCTATTGTTTAATTATAAGCTTCCATCGCGTTTTGTGTTGTGTATCAAAATGCTACTAACTGATGTAAAAAGAATGAGAGAATGAAAGAAACTTGTTTCAGTTGGACTGTCCCAATTGAAAAAGAAGAAAAAGCTAAAAGCTGAAACAATAAGAGTTGTATTGTATTATATATCTCAGGTTACTGGGATTGTGTTGTATTAGGAAAAGCAAGATATGAACTGATTCTCTTCAATCTTCTAATACTTAGTAATTATAGTATTGTGCATATTTATGATTATGACTGAAGTGGTAATTACATTATTAGAACAGATCAGACAGTTAAAGAGACAGACAGACAAAAAAAAAATTTTTTGTTTTTTAGCGTGTTTTTGTGTAATATTTTATATCTCAGTTTATTTAATTACAAAACAATAGACAATTGTTTTGGGTTTTGTGTAATTGTCAAAAGGAGTTTTCAAATTAAAACAAACAAACAGACATACAACACTTCACCACTCCATTTAAAAATAAAATAATATATTATTATAATAATAATGATACATTTATATATATCTATATATACAACAAAGAACATCACTACACTACACTACACTACACAACACAACAGAATCGACACCATACTAGGACCGCTAGCACTAAGCCATTTTCCCCCTTGATACCCACCGCCACCACCTACAGACAGTAAAAACATGTTGCGCAGTCAAAGTATTTCCGATATCAATGAAAAAAAGACTTCATCAACGTCAAAACTATTCAATGCATTCAAAAGACTGAGTAATAGCAATAGCACTGCTTCAACTGATATACAAGAAAAGAGAAAGTCACGTCCCTTAAGCAGT
The DNA here is from genome assembly GCF_024628925.1 of Lodderomyces margitis. Taxonomy (NCBI): domain Eukaryota; kingdom Fungi; phylum Ascomycota; class Pichiomycetes; order Serinales; family Debaryomycetaceae; genus Lodderomyces; species Lodderomyces margitis. The sequence continues at coordinate 41,915 of NW_026261790.1, forward strand.
AGTATATCAGCCCTCAATTTGAAGATATCGGCGCCAGTTCTACAAGAATCAACAAGCACTACTAAGAACCCATCCTACCTTTCCAATCCTGATAACAAAGAGAATATCAACCACCACCACCAACAACAACAACAGCAAAGTGCCAAGTTGAAGACAAGATCAAGTACACCTAATTTAAATCGTCGGTCATCAGTCTATTTCTCAGGTCCTGACTCTAAACCAACTGCTGCAACTGCTAGAATGCTTAGAACTAACAACAGATATTCATTTATCGCTGGTAACAACTTCCAAGCCCATAGCAGCAAAGACTTAACCAGTGAGGATAGCCATACAGGACATTCCATCACCAACAACACCGCCTCATCATCAGCTCACATTAGTCCGGCAACAATTTCTTCACAATCAGATTCAATTTTTGATCAATCGTCAATCAGTTGTGTTGGTGATGACGATGATATTGATAGTGAAGCAGGTGGAACTGGTGCATCTTCGGAAATATCTTCAATACATACGGCTGAAACTAGTAACGAAGCAAATTATGTCTATGCCAAACACAACACCACCGCCACCGCCAAAACCAAAACTAAATCCACTTCAACTGCATCATCAACCATACCTGAGTCGCCATCCTCATCAATAATCTCCACATCAATACCCAAGAAATTGCATCGCACGACAAATCTTTACAACTTGAATGAATTTATCAATAAACTAAGTATCGATGCCAATACATTGCCGGCATCTTCTCCTTCTGCATCTTCTTCAACCTCAATTCAACAACCACTGACGGAAATGATATCAATGAGTAATCGAAAATCAATTGAATTTGAAAATCATCAAATAAAACAGTTGAACAATAAATTAAATCTGATTGGCCACCTTTATTCACATAAGCAGGCTCCTGCTGAAGCTTCATATCATTGTCAAATTAAATTAGTGGAAAACGTGTTATTCCTAACTACCCACACCGACCAAGAAGATGTACAGCCTAATGGACAAAATAACACCAACAGATGCAGTTTCGATTATGATTTGAAATTGGATGAGTATTTGGATGTATTGAAGAATGAAGAATATAATCTTGATGCATCATCCATGGATAGTAACATATTTGAATCGGATGGTGATCAATTATACCTAATGTACTAAAAACTACATAAACAATAAAGATGCCGTTGATGATAAAGTCACTAATTAGCTAGGTTGTGTATAATTGTAATAATGATAAGCCAATGTAAGTGAATCTTGATGATAGTACTGAGATAGTATCCAACTCTCTCGGATTGTGTGTAGCCGTTTTACCACCACTCTACAGGACTTTAAAATACCTAGCCTACATCCACTTAGTCCCACGTGTAAAAAATAAAATCAAGTGAGACATAGTCCCACCCGGATTTGCACGGTTTCCTTGTTGTTATCACACCATACACTAAACCCATTACTGAATCAGTATTGATGAAAAAAAAAAGAATGCGGCTTCTGTGGCTCGAACACAGTACCTCCAGATCTTCAGTCTGACGCTCTCCCAGGTGAGCTAAAGCCGCTTTGCAAAAGAAAACCCACGCCGGGATTCGAACCCGGAATCCTTTGATTAGAAGTCAAAAGCGATAACCATTTCGCCACGCAGGCTGTTCTTGTCTTCTAGGGTCTTGGTGGTTTTCCAGAATGCGTTTAATTTTGATTTTGAATCTACAGATCTAGCTGTATAATTTACCTTTTATGGGTACCAATTGCATTATGCGGGTTCTGGTAAATGGTGTACCTAGCCCGTATTCTCAAAGATTTGAATTTTTTATGTTTGGGTAATTTTTTTGGTCCATAATTTGGTATCAATCTTATTCTAAAGTGTATGGAAATAGCAGGTAACATTTTTTTTACTTCGTTTCCGACTCAATTTAGGGCCTTTAATACCAATAGGTTCCACGAAGTTGATTTACACTTTACAAAGATAAGAGAAATGACTCATTTTTGTAACAACAAATGTAAAATGGATGACCAAGTCCAAAAAGAGTGAAACTAAAGCAAAACCCAACTTGCTCGGCATGTAAACTAGGGTCATCATTTATTGCTGAATCATGACTGAACCTCTGGAAGAAATAGGCATGAAATACAATTTACCCTCATTCAGTGAAGTATTAGAGTCATTTGACCATGTATATTATATTGTGAACTTACTTGCTCCAGTAGTGAATGTAATATCATCCTTTTGGTCTCCAAATAATCATAGCATAATTGTTTTCAGTCATGGATAGTTGACATTCTTGGCCTATTGGTAAAGATTTTCATACAAGTAAGCTACATGGGAAGTGGAGTTGTCCTTTTCATTGCAAAACTACCGTGGGAAGAGATTTGTTCATCGTATATCTTTCTGTAAAAGTATTTAATTTAACTCTAAAATTGGTGACTGGGTTATTCAGCAAACTAAGGCTCATACTCTCTAGCTTCAATGCTGAACTGAAACCCACCTTCGAAATCTCCCACGATAACTGCGTAGTCATCGCCACCATTTGGTATTTTAAGGTGGTCCACTGCATGTAAAACATCACTTCCGTCGAAAGATACATTTCCATCATCCCCAATTGTAACCTTCAATGGATCGCCTGAACTCAACAGTAAAATATCTCCTCCCTTAGTGAGATTAAGCTCGAGCTGTGGAGTAACTTGGAAAAAGAATTTTTGTTGTTGATCATCATAAGTAAGGACAGCAGCTGACGTTGAGGTATCATTTTGAACGAAAAAGTAGTCAATAGCAGCACCTTCGTGAATGTATGTTAAACCATGGCCGTTAATTTGGTCAAAGTCGGACTTGGCAAAGAATTGGTAACGAGTTTGGGTAGCTAAAGCTTGAGCGGCCAAAGCCAAGATGTAAATAGATTTGAAAACTTGCATTGTAGAAATCTTTTGTTTATTAAAGGATTTAGGTTTAGGAAAGGGGAGATTCAAAGGGTTTATATAACCCAAGTTTATTTCAATTTATTAGTCGAGCCACTGACAATTACCTTTTATGTTTACACGTAAACATCTAGGAAGAACGGGGATTGTTAATTGGTAGGCAGTTGGATGGTCAACAACCCTTTCACCTTACCATAAACGCCGAATGGTTTTATTTTTGGAAATTAGAAACAAACAAGAAGTTCGGAATTAAATCTCTCCTCAGAGTTATTTACACTATTTCAGAGATGTTAGTAAGCTGAAGTGTGCGTGCTTTTTATGGATTTATATAGCGGTAGATCTAGAAGTGCTCTCAAGTCTTGTTTGCCATGAAAGGGAATTTTAAAGCTTTGGTCTTGTTGTGAGCCACCCACAATTGAGCTTAAATTTTCAATAAGGGGATAGAGGATAATTTATTGCATATTTCATTACATCTAAAAACCGATGTGGTGTTTTACAAGTTGTTGCAATTTCGTACCCAAGGTATTATTTTTTCAACTACATACTCTAATAAAGAACGGACATGAAAAGACTCAGAAAGAGTATCCCAAAAGCAAATGTAAAGCTTTACATAGCTTAAAATTAAGCAGCATACGTTCTTGCCTCAATGGTAAATGGAATACCATCGCTTTGACCATCAACAATAACAGCATAGTTGTTTTTAGAGTAGTTTTCTGGGTCATGGATATCTTTCTTTGCACGTAATGAGTCGCTGCCAGGGAAAGAAACAAACCCATCGTCCCCAATTGACGCCTTCAATGCTGGGCCTTGCCTGAATTGCAAAATGTTTCCCAACTCTCTAACGTAGTATGTAACCAGTGGACTGTACTGAAAGAAAAACACTTGCTGTTGGTCATCATAACTAACAATAGAAGCTGAAGTGTCAGCATCATTATTTGATACAAAGTAATAATCAATAGCACTAGCTTCATTCACCACGTGGTGGTACAACCCACGTCCATTAATTTCCTCATTGTCTGATTTTACAAAAAATTGATATTGAGTGACTCCAGCTAATGCTTGAGCGGCCAAGGCTAAAATGGAAATAGATTTGAAAAATTGCATTTTTTGTGTGAATGGGATGTACTAATGATAATGTGTTTGATATTGATGAGATAGGGCTAATGGGTTAGAGCTTCGTCTGGTTTATATATCCTTCAGCTTCATCCCAACATGTTTCGGAGGAACCTATTAATAGCACTTTATTTACCCTTTCTTTCTACCATTCAGGAAGAAGAGGTTAGTGATTCTGTTCGTACAATGATATCTCCGTTCACAGTTCCACTCGCTGTGCCTCATTAGCCATCTTTACTCTTTATTTTTGGAAACAAATAATCAAACCGGATTTAAGAGACATAAATCCGCCGCCTTTTCTCTCCGCAAAAACGTTTACAATTTATATGCACGCTTTCCATGAAACAATACGATGCCTTAAAAGATTGTGCACGTTTGAAAACCAAGACATTTCTGGGAATTTCAAAATTTGATGTGGATCCAATCATGCTGACCGTGGTAAGTGAAAAGTTATGACATAATTCTATGTTCGCATGCTCAAATTGACTGAGACTTGGGTCTTAAACAAGCTTTGAGACAAATATCAATTTCAATCTTGCCTAATAAGACTTGCTACTATTTTAATAGTACTATTTCAATGAAATGTGTATTTTCTAATAACTAAAAAAGCACAAAAACCAAACTGGCAACACTACAGGCGGTTAATTCACATTAAGACGAAACATCTTTTCTTGCTTCAATGCTAATTGGAATACCATGTGTTAGTTTTCTAAAAAGAATGCCGTAGTTATCCTTGGAGTATCCATAGTGATCACCAAAGTCCTTGACAGCGTACAATTGGTAGCTACTACCGAAATCTATAACCCCATCTTCGTCAATTGGAATCCTCATTGGTTCACTTGTAGCAGTCAATTGTAAAATGAAATGTGTGTTGGTAAGCACGCATTTAATTTCTGGGCTGACTTGGTGGTAAAACTCTTGGTTTTCGTCATCATAAGTAATAGTAGAAGCTGAAGGAGCATCAGTGCCATTTGAAATGAAGAAGTAGCTAATATTGTCACCTTCATTGATGTAATATATGCCGTTACCATCAATTTCTTTGTCGTCTGATTTAGCAAACAATTGATATTGAGTCAACTCAGCTAGTGATTGAGCAGCCAAAGCTAAAATGGATAAAGACTTGAAAAATTGCATTATTGATATAATTTGAAGTAAGACGTTGTTGATATTAATGAGAAGGCGAGTTAGAGCTGATGGGTGGGAGTTCCAGCTGATTTATATTGTTGAGAACTTAGTCGGTTCTTGTTTCCAGTAAGAGGGGGAACTTATTAATAACAGTTTATTTACTGATACATTCAAGAAGAAGTGATCTATTCATTTGATGATTACCCCTTGCATTGTCTTGCATTGTCTTGCATTGCTTAGATTTATTTTTGGAAACAAATAATCAAATCGGAGTTAAGAAACACAACTCCGCGTACACAAACAACTGGAAATTTTAAAAAAAAACATTGGGCAGATTGCCTAACAAGCTACTTTATTTTTCACGAGAGGAAGTGGTTTGAGAAACAACCCTTCTTTCAGTTTACCTACTTACAGTTGTCGTGAAGGTCCAACCCCGACAAGTCAAATAGTTCTAAAATAGTTGTTTTCAATGCGACATTTATTTATAAACTATATGCTCTGTTATGCTACGAAAATGCAACCAATTGTGGCGAGTACCCAAAAATGCAAACATGAAACTTACTTCAACTTAAGATGATTCATATTTTCTAGCTTCAATGCTGATTGGGATACCACCATGGTCATCCTTAACAGTAACGGCAAAACTATCCTTGGAGTATCCATATGGGTCATTGATGTCCTTAACGGCACTCAAGTATTCACTACCATTGAAAGAAATAGTACCGTCTTCACAAATTGTAGTCTTCAATGGCTCACCAGCACTCAATTGCAAAACACCACCCTGTTGTGTCAAGACAAATTTGATTTGAGGATTAACTTGGTAGTAAAACTCTTGTGCTTCATCATCATAAGTAACAACAGAAGCTGAAGAAGAATCAGTACTGTTTGAAACAAAGTAGTAGTTGATAGCAGCACCTTCATGAATGTAGTACAAACCACGTCCATCTAAAACATCGTAACCGGCTTTTGCGAAAAATTGATATTGACTTAAACCTGCCAAGGATTGAGCAGCTAATGCCAAGACGGAAATAGATTTAAAGAATTGCATATTTTTTGTTATTGCTTAGTGTTTTGAATGTGAATTTGTTTGTTGATGAGATGAATCGAATTGGGTTGAAGAACGTGGGAAGTTCTGGTGGTTTATATATTCACTTGAATCACCCTCGTAACCCTTTGTGAAACAGTGCATGACCTATTATTAGAATTGTGGTTACATCTGTTTGTTTAGGTTTGTATATCGGAGACACGCAGGTTCCCATCCCCTTGGTCTTATTGTGGTTCTAATTGTTTGTACCTGATCATCACTCAAAGGTTTGTGTAATTGGTCCATGCAGGCTTCTACACATTACGTCATTAATCTGTATAATCAATGTATCACAATATCAAACTATATTATTATTATTATTATTGCTATTATTCTTCTTCTCGCCAAAACTCAATCGGAAAAATTATTTTTGGAAACAGACAAACAAACAAACAAACAAACAAACAAACAAAACAAAAGGGGTTCCATTGTGGTATTGTCTATGGTCCCTGCAATTGTAAATACATCTCGGACGTCTCCCGTTTACTAAACTCTTACAATTGTAAAATGCCCCTGAAACATGTCAGTTGGGTGGCTATGGCTAGTGGCTGAAAATTGTTGCTTTCCATACATTGCTCAATCTTCTTTGTGACATCCCCCTATTTTAAGCCCAATTAGGCGATACTTCCATATGATGCCTATTGGATGTATTGGTTTTGTGTAAGTAAACACAACATGTGATGAATGTTTAACCCATGATTTCTACAATTAATAGGGTAATTTGTATATCTTGCAAAATGACGTCAGCTAAACACTCTGCCACAAGTCATCGCTTGACAAAGCTACATAACAGATAAACTATAAACTACTTATCAAGTAAATAATATTTGAAACTAGCAACTCCAGCAAACGAAGCAAACAACTCCTTGTCGCTGATCGACCAGTTTAATCTAGTCTCCAAGTATAAAGCTCAGCTCAACATGAACTCACCCACAAGAGGCACTAATCACGTTGATGGTGTGCTGTTGTGCTTCTGGTGTGATGTGATTTTGTCTTTGTTGTGTTGCCCAGGTTTTTCTGCTGTTGTTTCGTCTTGGACATGAAATGGTAAATGATGCTGTAGACCTTTACGGCGTATTCCCTAGAACATGCATTAACCAAATTTGACGAAATGCTCTTTTGGCTGCTGTTTTTATACTATTAATTAAATAGAACTTCATTCACTCCAAAGAGGTCGTGAGATACTTATACGAAATATACATCTTTCTTCTCAATTCAGATGACTACTCAATCATAACATTCAACAACGAGTCAATGACCGCAGTGGCAGCCAAGGCAGTTATTCCACTGTTTGAATCGTAAGGTGGACTCACTTCAACTACATCCCCACCTATGAGATGACGTCCCAATTCGGTTCCCCGCAAGCCTTCCAATATTGCCAAGAGCTCTCTCGATGTAAAGCCACCAACTTCCATCGTTCCAGTACCAGGTGCATAGGCCGGATCCAAGACATCAATGTCCACTGATATATAAACTGGCGTGTCAGACTCAATGTCTTCAAGAGTATAACTACCAACCAACTCTTTGATTATCCCTTGAACTCCGATTCTATCAATTGCCGTTGCTGCAATTACTTTGAAACCACACTCAGCATCATGCCTCAGATCGAAGTCAGCGTCAATCAATGGTGCTCGAATTCCAACATGATAATTACCTTTCCCGCCAATGAAGCCCTTTTCATGAGCATAATGCAAAAATGTACCATGATTCAAACTCATGTAATTAGTGATGCCTCCTCCTAGTTTTTCTGGATCCCAGGTGTCAATGTGCGAATCAAAGTGAATGACCTTGATCGGCTTTCTCCACTGCTCATACAAGTTACGCAACGCCATTAATGTGATTGTATGATCACCTCCCATAGTGATCACTCGTGGTGTTTGATACACTCGCCCGTGGTGGTTGTTGACAATGGCTCTATGTCCACGATAAAGTTGGTTTAATGCTATTCTATTATCAAATGGGGACATAGCCACATCTCCACAATCAACAATGGAATAGTTGTGAGTAGATTTATCAAATACGGTGACATGCTTCTTTTTGGAGTTCAAATTCTTAATTGTTGACGGATAGCTTAGCCTTTTAGCGTTTGATCTAATGGCATCGGGACCAAATCGAGCACCAGGTCTAAATGAAACACCAGTATCGAAAGGGGCACCAACAATTGCCACATCTATAGGCTCATCACTGCTATCTTTGAAACAATTGAAATGGGGAAGGTGCGCGTACGTGACAATACCACCAAACATATTCTGGTCCATTTCAATATCAGAAACATCGTCCTTATCGGGATATCTAGCTTGCGTTCTTCTTTTCATATAATGGTGAAGAATGTTTTCGTAATAAACATCAGGAAATTTCTGCTCATGAGTGGAATACACTCCCAAACTATCTTCTTCTTGCTGGGAAACTGCGAATTGCTGAAATTCAGGTTGTTTGTAGTTGTCATGTACCAAGTCGCCATACAATTGATCAAGCAATGGTGAACCAGCAAGGTAGTGCCCTGCAGCAGTTGAAAGTATGAACCAAGCAAAAAGCATTTGAAGATCTACCGTCTGAGTAGTGAAGCATCTTGTGTGTGGAGGCTAGCTTATTTATAAAGTAAGTTTTCAGCACAACGGAATTTTTTACTGTCCGCTTTATACAAATTCCGCGATTCCCAAAAAGGAAAATAGAGTTGCGCATACAAAAGCTTTTACAAATCTCATTCATTAGATTACATAAATCATCGCTAGACATAATAAAATAAGTTCAAACCCTTGACTTGGAGTTGATATCTTCATCACTATCAATCTCTTCAACTTGCACTCTCTGCTTGTTACTAACATCTATGTTGTTGTGAAACTTTTCTGGACCAAGAATGATGCAAACAATCATGTAAGAAAAGACTGCTCCGCAAAAGATACACATAACTTTTCCATAGTCAAACATATCGTCGGATGCACCTTCGAGGAGGAACCTTTCCCCGAGTCTTGCTTCGATTGTAGCACTGGCTGAACTAACCAAGTTACCGAGCTGGTATACCAACCCTGAAATCAATGTCCTATTTGCCTTGTTGACCGTCTCGACCAAGTAAACTGAGGAGATACCCCATGCGCCAATAATACCACCATTTAAGAAAACATAAGCCCACCAGTTTTGATCAGCGTTAAAGAAAGATGGGTACAAGAAAGCGCCACTAAAGAGCATACATATAACCACTGTAAGTCTTCGACCAAGTAGTTCTGAAGCATTCCCCATCAAGGAGCCACCTATCATACCACCAATGTTACTGACAACAACAATCACTGTCTTTTTGTTCAAGCTGACACCAAACTGTTTAGTGAGCATGGTGACATACAAATCTTGCGCACCATGTGTGGTGAAGTTGAAGCCACTGTACAACAAAACAAGGTAGACAAACAACAACCATTCAGTTTTCAAGGTTTGCAACACACTTTTATCAATAAAGGTTGTTTTATTGCTTTTGTTGTAGCGCTTCTTCTTTTCCCTTGTTTGGACAAAGTCAGGGGATTCAGGGATGCAAGCTCTCCATGTGCACAACAAGACACTGAGCCCGGCACTAAACCAAAATAAACTTCTCCATCCTTCGCCTTCTTTGTAAGTTCCAGAAAAGGCACGATAGAAAACCATTGCCAAAATGTATCCAAAGCAATACCCAGGGATAAATAATCCCGACAAAGCAGACCTTGCCACAGTGGGCTGGCCTTCGAGTGCCGTGATCATAGCAATAGGATACATGGCACCCATCAAAATGCCAAATATGGCCCTAACCCCTAAAAACTGTTGGTATGTTTGAACAAATCCTGTGCCAATCTCAACCGGAATGAATAAACCACAGACTGCAATGTAGCACCATTTTCTGCCGAACCTATCGGCAGCTATACCAAAGATAATTGCACCAATGGATCTCAACATCAACACCAAAGTAACACCCCAAGTAATATCAGTAACGCTCACTTGCAAAGTGGTAGCAATTTCAGGTGCAGATACGGAAACACAAAAAAAGTCCATGGCGTCTAACGACCAAGCAAGGAAACCTAAGAAGTAGAAATGCCAATCCAAAGTTGACATCTCTCTTAAACCAGTCATAGGGTTGAGGACTTGGTACCATTTCTTCTCTTGATGGTATACTGGCATGTCTAACAAGTTGGGTATTCTTGTTGCAAAATAGTGCTTGATTGAGGCTAGCGATAAATCTGGTTTTTCATTAAATAAATCATTGGCATCATCTGATTGCACCAGCTGATTGCTCAGCGATGAGTAAGGGGAAATGTGTTCTACTTCAACTTTATCTTTCATCTTGGTTTTATGGTGCAATGAAAGTGAATTGGAATATAGGGATATATTCTCTGATTTAAATAGACGACAAGGTGGTGAGGATTTACATGTCAATAAGTACTCATCAAATTCAAATTGCAATGCTTGCCCAGTTCGTAACACTTGGTGCTTATCACCTTGTACTTTAGAAAAAGTGAGGAGATACTAATACTGTAATAACTCTCGTATTGTTTCTCCAAGCAAACGCTGTCTTGATAGTGAAACTTGTTGCGAAAAAAGAGAAAACAAAGAAAACAGAGCAATACTTTAAACCCTTTTGCAGCTACTAATAGCAGATCTATTTCCAACACGACACAAAATGGATGTCGAAGAAAAAAATAATCGAGAAAAAATAGAACAAATTATTTTGTGGGGAAAGGGGACATTTTTTTGTGTATAGTCTCTGTTAACAAAAACTAATTTGTGTTGGGGAGTTTGTTCTATAAGTGGGGAGGGTATTTCATTGATCAACCGGATAATGAGCACAGCTTCAAAATCTTGGCTATTTAGCAAATAGAGAAAAAAAGAATTTTACAGGTGGGAAACTAAAAAACGTTTTGTTGCGACAACAGTTAACCGATAGCTCCCCTCTCCTTCATCTTCACCTTAAGTGATTACGAGAGGGGGGAGGATATTCGTACATTATTATCCGGAACCGCACCTTTATGATAGTTGAGGGGCTGTAAAAGAACTCCGAAGCTTGATGCATGGAAGTGGCCTCGTAAGGGGAGCAAATAAGACGGAGAATAAAAATGGGCGTAATGGTGAACGGAAATACAATACAATGCTGTAGTTTGAATATACAAGATTTTATTTACTGCTTTATTAGCTGTGATAGTCACTACATTATTTTTACAACAACTTTCACTGGAAGTACGAACAATTACCATAAGTTAGTAGACCCTTAGACTTTATACCGTCCACACTACTTCCCTTCCATACTACGTCTCTAATTTCTCTTAAACATCTCCCCGTAAGAAGGAACACTAACTTTCTCGTATCTAGCTTTTGACCAGCGTCTGATTGCCTTCCCTTTCCAAATCATCAAAAGATAACTTCCATTAACAAATACTGAAAGTGCAAACATAGTAAAGGTGGTCTTCATTAGCCCTTGTGCATCTATCCATGGGGAAATAGCAAAGGAGAATCCCATACCAATCATATTTCTAATAAACAAAATCAACACAAGACTCTCACTGGCTAATTTCTCATAACACTCGACAGCATAAACCAAACAAATTGCTCCTGAAGAGCCCATTGCAAAACCCATAAAACCAAGACCTAGAACAACTGAAATAGCCCAATGGCTTCCATAATAGGATCCCAAACCGTACGCCAAAATACCAGCGGCATTCAAAATCGTTGGCACAAGCATGGTGTGTAACCTATGTTCTGGTTCCAAGATCCCATTGTTGCGCTTGGCCATTTTGATGGCAAACCAATCGACAAATGGTCCACCGTAGAACATTCCCACCACACTACCAACAAAGAGTCCCAATGTCGTCAAACCGACATTGTTAACACTAAAGTTGTAAGGTGCACCTGAGTATATTTCTGACTGTGTATTTACAGTAAGGGACAACCAAAACATCTGGAATCCGTAAATCATACCACTCCAAACAACAGCAGGGAAAGTGACTAAATACAAAGGTTTCACAAAAATGCTCAACCAAGATCTTGTGTCGTTGTGCTCAGTGTGATACAATTTATGTTTCTGCCAGTAGGTCAATTTAGCCTGATCTTCGTCATCTGAACTGGAGTCAACAACAACCTCAATGTTGTCCTTTTGTTCCCTTGATGCAACTGACTGTCCTGGTTCTTGTGACTTGATCTGGAAAAGAATTTCCTCTTCTAAATGTTCTTCTTCACCCGTAGGACGCCTGAAGGTAGTCTCCTCCATCCAGAAAAATTGAAGTACTAGCAAGGGGACAAAGATAATAATTAGGATATAGTAACACCAGCTCCAATCCATGCTATCTGCAATGTATCCAGCAGCCACTGGACCCAAGTCAGTACCTCCATATAATGCCAATATTAGCGAGCTAAATGCAGTAGACCTCTCATGGTGGAAAAACAAATCGTTTGCTGAGATTTCAACTAATGTGTCAACCGGAGACGCAGCCAAACCGGCCAAAATTCTGAATGCATGGAAGTAGCCAATATTGGAGGATTGAGAACCCATAGCGCATGCAACTATCGCAAGGATAGTACCCAATCTGTAGACAAATACTTTTCCCAACTTCAACGCAGTCGGCTGAATGAACAATACACCAACTCCTAACCCTAAATAACCGAGAGCAACAGCAACCCCTAGCTCAGAATACGTTGTGTGGAACTCAACGATCCAGTCAGAAAACAAAGGGGTCATGAAATTCAAATTGAGGGCCAACATGAACGACCAGAACCAAAGTAATGCAAATTGAAAGTTTCTTTTCGTTTTGGACCATCTTAGTGGATCGTTAACATTGGATGATGGCTGAGGGTGCAAGATGATATTACCTTCGCCCTTTTTTACATCCAACGAGGAATGCATATCGACAAGATGGACAGTACCTGGTGGGAAATTGAAGTCATCGTGGGTTATTTGTTGTTTCTCTTGGTCAGACATGGCCGAGCTATTACAGTAAGAGACGTATTGGCCACATCTTGAAATCAATGCAATAGGCCTCAATTTAAATGAAAGTGATGATAACGCTAAATAAAGTCTTTACTATTGTTTTTGGCGGGTTGGCTCATTTTAGATGCGCTTTTAGACAACATGCATTAATAAATAGATACTTCAATTACAAGGCCCATACACCAGGATGTTGATCTTATCGTTTCAAAGATAATGTTCATACACTTTTCGACAAACCTTTATCAAACAACTTGAGATAAGCGAACTTGTAGTTGACATCTTGGTGTAGAATTGTCTCTGGTGAGAGGCTGAAGGTTTAAACATCTATTGGTTATCTTCTGCAATCTAGTACTAACTAGTTAGACTGTGAAGAGGCATCAAGAAAGTTAGCACCTTAAAAACCCCAGTTTGACTAATATTGTTTGGGATCAGATAGGTATGTTTTCATATTCGTTTGTGGGGGGGGGGGGGGGCGGAGTGGGTATAGAGCAGACCCTAGTAGTGTATGCTAAGAAAAAGCTTATCTCAACTTTCTATCATCTTTGTGTATTACAAAAACGGAAAAATATTCCGATGGAGTTTACATACTTTAAGAGAGACAAAAGATCTTTAAGACAGAAGGCAAGTATCTTCTCAGGCACTGTTTACCAAAGAGGGGTTTGCACCATCTGCAATGAGAACGACCTAATGGTTAGCTCTCACCAAACTTGAAATATAGTAATCTAATTTTCTTTTCACCTTGAAAGCCCCATTTCATTGCGGGGCTGGCAAACCGAAAAACTAAGCAAAGATCGGACGACACCGTTTAAATGTGTTTTTGTTGGGGTATAGTGCACTCAGGACCTCCTTTCCAATCTACTTATTCCTTAATCTCAACACCTTCTCTTACAGAACTCAACTAGGACAAAAAAGAATTAAAAGGGTCTCTTTATTACCATGACTGATAACTACACTCCATATTTAGAGGAACCTGTACGTTTAGCTATTTCCACAATCTTTATCAAAATCGTAAATTCGTAACTCCAATAAATAAAACCTACTCCTTTCTATCAGACTTCATCTCATCCTCACTACTTCCTTCTTCAAGCTGCACCTCGTCATCATCACTAACATGCAAGTTATTGTGAAACTTTTCCGGTCCCACCAAGACACATATAATCATGTAGCCAAAAACAGCTCCACAAAAGATGCACATCACCTTTCCGTAATCATATATTCCATCAGCTCTCCCTTCGAGCGGGAACCTCTCTCCAAGACGAGCCTCGATTGTAGCACTGGCAGAACTCACCAAATTACCCAATTGATAAGCCAAACCTGAAATCAATGCTCTGTTGGCTTTATTAACCACCTCCAACAAGTATACTGATGAAATACCCCAAGCTCCCATTACACCACCATTCAACAAGACATAAGCCCACCAGTTTTGATCAGCGTTAAAGAAAGAAGGGTACACGAAAGCACCACACCAAATCATGCAAATGATAACGGTGAGACGTCGACCAAACAATTCCGATGCAGAGCCCATAAGGATACCCCCAATCATACCACCAAGATTACTAACAACAACAATAACTGTCTTCATGTTCAAGCTAACCCCAAACTGCTTCGTTAACATGGTGACGTACAAATCTTGCGATCCATGTGTGGTAAAATTCCACCCACTGTATAAAAATATAAGGTAAATGAACAATAACCACTCAGTTTTCAACGTTTGTAAAACACTGGTGTCAATTAGCTTGTGTTTCACCTTATTCTTTTCATTGTAGCGCCTTTTCTTTTCTTTCAACTTGATAAAATCGGGGGATTCAGGAATCATGAACCTCCAAGTGATTAACAAAACACTCAATCCAGCACTAAACCAGAATAAACTTCTCCAACCTTCGCCAGTCTTGTAGGTACCAGCAAACGCGCGATAAAATACCATTGCCAAAATATACCCGAATGAGTAACCCGGTAAAAACAATCCTGATAAAACCGATCTTGCCACAGTAGGTTGTCCTTCAATTGCGGTCACCATGGCAATGGGATACATTGCCCCCATTAAAACACCAAACACCGCCCTCACTCCGAGAAATTGTCTGTACGTCTGCACAAATCCCGTACCTATTTCAACAACAATGAAAAGTGAGCAAATCGTTATATAACACCATTTCCGACCAAACTTGTCAGCAGCAATACCAAATATGATAGCTCCTACTGATCGAAGCATCAATACTAAAGTAACACCCCAAGTAATATCGGTGACACTGACACCTAATGTAGCGGCGATTTCAGATGCTGACACCGAAACACAAAAAAAGTCCATCGAATCCAACGACCAAGCAAGAAACCCCAAAAAGTAAAAATTCCAATCCAATGCTGTCATTTCTTTTAAACCGGGAATCGGGTTGACAACTTGATACCATTTCCTATTCTGATGGTATAATGGCAAGTCTAGCATGTTGGGTATCCTAGTAGCAAAGTAATGTTTGATTGATGATAATGATAGGTCTGGTTTTTCATTGAACAAGTCATTGCTATCAGGATCTTCATTTTGATGAATACTATGCGATGAGTATGGCGATAGGTGCTCTACTTCTGGTTTATCTTTCATAGTGTTGTTGTCCTGTCTGTGGGTTTAGAGCAGTGATGGTAAAAATATTTTGAGAGTTGAGACAGGAAGATTTATATAGAAAAAAAGAGGTGGGGGGAGGGAAGGGCTACTGAACATTATCAAACGTTACTAGATCTGCACCCCAAATTCAATTACTCCGAGAAAACAATGAAAGTGATTCAAAAGACTAAAACTCAACAAAAACATATTGTGGGGGAGATAATAAGGTGATAAAATTTGTTTAGTTGTCTATGCATTGTTCCTTCGTTTGCATGGTTTTGGAACAATAGCAGATTTTATTTTGTCACCTTCAAATTTTAACTCCATTTGCAGCCACACTATTCTCTAACTTTGCTCATGCTTAAAATGCTACACAAAAGACACATGTTATTTTTTTTTGTGGGGATTGTACTGTGTTAACTACGCGGAGTTTTATTTAACCTTTATAAGTAAAGTTTAGATTCAAGTGGAGGATACTATTTAAAAGGAGGGGTTATAAGTTACAAAAGCAACATGATTTACAGTGCGTCAATATATTCTTGGCATGTTATTACTTAAGTGTCAAAACAGAGGTAAGAAAAGTAGATATAAAGTTGGTAAAATGCCTCAGAAGTCGTCAATCGTCAATCGTCAATCGCCAATCGCCAATCACCAGTCTGCAAACCCCGCTCCCCCCATTTCATACACACTGTGGTTGCTAATACATTAGAGAAGGATCAATAACAGAGGTGTTTGGCTCCTTAATTTATTTTTACAAGTATCGCAACACAAAGCTATCTATAGATCTTTAAGCTTTCTATTTTGCTGGGCGCTGTCAAGCTATGTTCCATTTGGGGGATGACATTGAAACAAGGCTATTCTTTCCCATTGGTGAAAAATAAATAGACCAAGAGTAAAATAAAGTTCATACTAAAGTGGTTCGCCTGACACCTTACATGGGACAAGATACTTAAAACTGCATTCAGCTCAGCTAGCGGTGTATTCATAATAAAACTCCTTGTTCAATCATACACAGTGCTGTTTTGCACGGGTTAAAGTAGTGTACTGGATCCAAAATGTCTCTCCCGCTGAGTCATAATTTTCAAAGGCAATTTCCCGCTTTTTTTTCTTTTGATAAGGCGCCAAAAAAAGAATAAAGGCGTGCAATAGTGCTCAAAATGGAGAAAGAAAAAAATTAACCGCCGATAATTTTTCACTGGAAATTACATACCTCTAACAATTTACTAGTTTCTTCCTTTTGCTGCTTAAACCCACAATTCCTCCCCAGCAATGGTTCAAAAAGTTTTATTATTAGGTTCAGGTTTCGTTGCTAAACCAACTGTTGATATCTTATCCCAAGATCCCAACATTGAAGTCACTGTTGCTTGTAGAACATTATCCAAGGCCAAAGAATTGGCTGGTGATAATGCACAAGCAATTTCATTAGATGTTAATGATACTGAGGCTTTAGACAAAGAAGTGGCCAAATTCGATTTGATCATTTCTTTAATTCCATACACGTATCATGTCAATGTCGTTAAATCAGCCATCAAGAATAAAAAACACGTTGTTACTACCTCGTACATCAACCCGCAATTGAAAGCATTGGAAAAGGAGATTGAAGATGCTGGAATCACCGTTATGAACGAAATTGGATTGGATCCAGGTATTGATCACTTATATGCTGTTAAAGCCATTGAAGATGTTCATAAGGAAGGTGGTAAAGTAAGGTCGTTCTTGTCGTATTGTGGTGGATTACCAGCACCAGAAAATTCCGACAATCCATTGGGTTACAAGTTCTCGTGGAGTTCAAGAGGTGTCTTGTTGGCATTGAGAAATGCTGCCAAGTACTGGCAAGATGGAAAGATTGTTGACGTTAAATCAGAAGATTTAATGGCCACTGCTAAACCATACTTTATCTATCCTGGATTTGCATTAGTCTGTTACCCCAACAGAGACTCAACTACTTATAAAGAATTGTACAATATTCCAGAAGCCGAGACTGTCATTAGAGGTACGTTGAGATTCCAAGGTTTCCCCGAATTTATTAAAGTTTTGGTCGACACTGGATTCTTGAAGGATGAAGAGACGGAAATTTTCACCAAACCAGGTCCTTGGAATGAAGCTACTGCTAACTTAATTGGCGCCAAATCATCATCACCAGAAGATATCATTGCCAAGATTCAAACTTTAACCAAGTTCAAATCTGCCGAAGATGAAGAACGTATTATTGATGGTTTCAAATGGTTGGGTTTGTTATCCGATAAATTATTGACTCCAAAGGGAAACCCATTGGATACATTGTGCGCTACCTTGGAGCAATTGATGCAATACGAACCAGGTGAGCGTGATTTGGTTATTTTGCAACACAAGTTTGGCGTTGAAAATAAGGATGGTACTACTGAAACCAGAACATCCACTTTAGTTGATTATGGTGATCCAAATGGATATTCATCAATGGCTAAATTGGTTGGTGTTCCTTGTGCTGTGGCTACTAAGCAGATTTTGAATGGTACTTTGAGCAAAAAGGGATTATTGGCACCAATGAGTTCAGAGATTAACGATCCAATTATGAAAGAGTTGAAGGACGACTACGGTATTTACTTGGTTGAAAAGACTCTTTAAGTGGAGCATATATGTATATATGTATGTATGTATCTATGTGAGTTGATTTCCTCAGTCATAGTAATCATCGTCATCAGATTCAAACCCTGACGAATAACTCAGAATGATGTTGCTTATATCTTCGACTAGTTCTCCTTTATCTTCAATTAAATCATCTAGATTTAATCTCAAGTTTTCAATTATTGTTTGATAAGGTTTGAGGAGATCCTTGACACCATTGTGTACGTTAAATTCAACATGATATTTTGCATGCTTGTTTTGCAAAATGTTTGGAAACGTATCAATTTCAGCCATTTGGCACATATATGGGTTCTTGTACACATTAGTGGGTACCTCATCTACTTCAGCACCCCCCCTGGTGCCATTTCCATCTAGCTTATCTTTATTGTCCACAATGCAGTTTTTATTTATATATCGTGCATTTTCAGTGGGCTTGGATATGCCCAAATTTATCTCCGGCTCTTGTGATTGTTGCGTCACCACAGCTGACAATAGATCATGAACTTTAGTCAAGTCAACATCCATCATCATGTCTCCTAACGCCGTCTCATCCTTCTCACCAACGATTTTAATCTCGTTCACAATTTTCCTGGCTTCGTCCCCACGCAACAAATTCTCTTGCATATGCAACATATTGACTTGATCAATATACTGATTATTAATCCCCCAAATCAGATTGATAAAAAGGGCAGGTATGCACGAAGTATGCCATACTGAACTTGCATCTATGTCTGACAACATTGATGAATTGTAATCAGGAGACAAAGGAAAGAACAAACTCAGTGATTTATAAAGTTCAATAAATGACTTTATTTGAGAAACCCGGCGCATTATTGGAAGATTACCTGCCTGCAGTTGCTGATTTACTTGTCCATAGATCCATATGTTTTCCTTGTTGTTGAAAAACTCATCTTGAACAACTTCAATCATTGATGTAGTAAACCCACCCCATGAATCATTCCAAGAAGTGCCAATTTGCAATCCTTGTAAAAAGTCACATTTTTCTAACCAGTATCGAAAGTTTTCGACTGATTCAACTTCAATGGTTTTGAATTCTTCGACACCTGTTGAATAAATATCAAATTTTTGTGCTGGTAAATTATAATTTGACCCCAAATCGTTGTATTCGTGTTGAAACGAAGGTAAAGTGATAACCGATTTTGGATTGTATATAAGTTTGTTATAATCAGTCCAATATTTAGTGTTCCCCGTGTTTAATAACGATCCATCGGTTTTGCCCTGGTCTAAACTAATTTGATATTCATTCTTCTGTAATTGGGTGTTGGCCAGCTGTTGATTGGATATTGGCATGTCCAAATGAGGAACTTGTTCGGCATATTCATATTTATTCAATGCTCCCAATCCCCCACGTAAGTCAAATAGTAGTGCTCGTGGGTAATAATTGGCTGATCCTGATCCATTAGCTACCGATTTATACAAGAAGGTTGATAAATTATGATTGAGTTTGGTGTCTTTTGTATAAGGCACCTGTGACTCTTGGAAGTTGTACAAGTGAGTGGTTGTGTTGTTCGAGTACTGTCCATAAGATAAATTGAGAATCTCACTACTCATTGTTGGTAACAAGTTGGGGGAGGGATGTATCTTTTTGACAAACATTCATAAAGAAAGTTGTGTAGTGAGATGAGAAGTCACGGGACTCAATGGTACTGCATAGGACAAAACGTATAGCGCTACCAACACAATCAAACCTTACGAATAACCATTTGGTTGTTCTAAAAGAATGAACAAAAAGCCCCCACAAAACGAACTTTGTTTAAATTTGTGTGCCTTCTGCAGAAATGTGTCAGTTATCAATAGAATTTAACTCCGTAAGCAGTTGGGGCCCAATTAGAATATGAGTTGTAAGAAGTATGGCTTATGTCATGCACTTTCATCTTCTTGGCTGATATGCGCGTTATGTAAGGTAAGAAGTGCAACACACAAAGGGTTGGGTTTCCCTTGGATGGTAATTAACAATAGACTACTTCTGTATAGACCACTCCAATGTATATAATCTGTTATTGATTGATTGGTATATATACGTGTTTAATAAAAGTATTATGTTTAGTTTAAGAAAAGACGCGTCTGTTGTTAGAAAAAGAAAAAAACAGACAAATTTAAAAAGACCCAAAAGGAGACAAAATAAAATAAAAATAAAAATAAAATAAAAATAAAATAAAAATAAAATAAATCGTAAAATGAAAGAAGAAAAAGAAAAACAGAAAAACAGAAAAGCATAGAGAAAATAGGAGGGAAAAACAGTTACACACAATTTAAAACTTACTAGTAAAACACATTTATCAGTATATATATATATATATATATATCCATTAATCATACCCAATGGAAAAGGAAGATTCATTTGATGCTGGTAATTCCACAGTTGTATCCATACCACGCAGTGATTTAGGTACTGGGCTTCAAGAAGAAGAAGAAGAAGCAGAGAAACAGGAAGTTGACGCTGTCGAATCAAGACACCAAGACCAAAAACAACAACAACAACAACAACAACAACAACAACAACAACAACAACAATCACAGCAACAGGAAAGTGGGGAAGAAGGAAATATTATTTTAAATTCCCAAAACAAAAATTCTCAAGCGACAACTGCAACGACACATTCTCCATCCATTTCTTCCATTTCGTCCTTGGATAGTGATAGTTCAACTGATAAACTTATCAAGTCATTTTCCAAGACCAAATTGACTGATAGCAATAAAGAGAATCAAGAACCTTTTCATCCTAACAACTCAACGGAGGAAGAAGGTAGACCAGCACTAATGGCCACATCCACAGAAACTAGTGTCGCCACCACTACAACGACCAAAGTCACCAAATTACCTCAATCTGTTGCTTCCAAAACCAATTTCTTTAATGACTTGACTAATAAGACTGGAACAACTAGTGCTCAACAACAACCACAGCAGCAAAAGAAGAAACCAATCAAGTTTACAGTGAGAAAAGTGTCTCGTGAAGCCATCAGTAGTCCTTCTTCTCCGACACCTGATGCCATGGCCCATGGATTTAGTAGTAGTAGTAGTCACAGTCACAACCACAGTAGACAAAGCAGCAATGGTAGTTATCATCACAAACCCCCAATTCCAACATCAGCAAATACAAGCATCACTACCAATACAAATACAACATTTACATCCAACAACTCATACCAATCGAAATCACCACAAATGTCAGTATCACCAACGTTAAATCAACACGAATTAGAAACGAGTAAGAAATTATCTGCAGCTCAACACAAGTATGATCAATATGAAACCAGAATTGGTAAAATTGATAAGGAAATCCAGTTTTTAACCAATTTACTCCCTCCTTACAATGTTGATGTTGATTATACTACTAGAGTTAAAATCCAACGAGCAATTGAAAAGTTGCGGGGTAAACAAGATGAATTGGCTAGAAAAAAGTATGGATTGGGTATCACTATTAGTCGACTTTGGCGTGCTAGTGAAGGAAGTGAAATATGGGTAAGAAAAGTTGATTAGGGAGGACAATAGACGAGGGGAAAAGAAGAGTGAGAGAGAAGAAAGCAGCCAGGAGAGGAAAAGAGTCACACTAGGTTTAGTTATTAAGGTGTATTTTGTAATTTATCAAACATTTATAGAAAATAAATTATAACATAAATAAACCAAACAATCAAGTGAATGGCGTCAGTGGTTGGCAGGTTTGGCCAAGAATACTAGCAAAGTGACGATATCTTAAGGTTGAAGAACCGTACCTCTGTTGCAGCTGCTTCTAGAGATACTGCTCATGCTGAAACAATACAAAAGAAATGTGTGTACAGTCTTTTTATTTTTGTTTCATACTAGTGCGACATAGTTATTCATACCAATGCGACATAAACTGGTGTAGGATATATAACATATAAAACATTAATGAAAAATAAAATATATAATGTTTACTTGCATTTTAGAATATTTTATATAATTATCTCGAGTAGTTTTATTATCGTTAGATGTAAAATCAAAGTTCCAATTTATTTTGTCCTTTGCTAGAACAAAATCACATAGGAACAAAAAAAAACTATGACCTAGTGTCGTGTTTTTTGTCGTAACTTAAGAGCGACACGACACAAGTGGGGGTTATACTTGGATTCTCCATTCGCTTTATAAGTAGATACATTTCTCCTAAGTCTATATATATTCCATAACCTAACAACACTAACTTATGGTCTTTACTGTGGCCACATTACAAGTAAGGTTTGAAAATTTATGTCGCCTTAGTATGAATAATAAATATCGCGTTGGTATGAACTAATATGTCGCACTCGTATGAAATAAAATTAAAAAGACTGTAAAATCAAACTTAATAAATGAACGTGACTCTTGAAATATGTTAATTTTAGAAAAAAAATCTTTTTGAATATACATAAATACCTTTGAACAACTTACTTTTATGTATACAATTCTTCAAGTGCTAGCAGCTCTGTTTACTAAGTCTATAAATTCATCCTCTAGAAACCTTAGGAACAATCTGTTGACATTGTTGACATTTGCTGGAATACAATTATGCATTTAGTTTATGCAGATATTCGGAGGTCGACATCCGAGAGGTTAGGTTGACGAATTAGAGAAAAGATGTTTTCAAGAGAATGGAGATTATAAATAGATTCGAAGTTCGCATCCATCTTATATAGTTTGTTAATGGAAATTAACTAGAATAATTCACAAGTACTAGCAAGGACGTATGAGCAATGTTTCAAAGAGTTACCTTATTACAGTGGGCTGTCAAGTATTTTTCGGTTGGCAAGTTAGTTCTTGGTCAGTCTACTGGTTACAACAGCGAAACTGTGAACATAGGTGCTGTGCCGAACAGTCCATAGAGGAACAGTCCACGAAGGAACAGTCTGATGACTGAGTCTACTGATTTGTCAAGCATGACTGATCTGGTTGACGAAGTAATTGGGGTTAAGGAGAACCGAAAGTTGGTGACTTATGAGATCGATTTTGATTATAATAGCCTTGGGGAGGATATGACAGAATACATTGACGATGACACTGACAAGCGTTACTTGATTAAAAATCTTAAAACTTTAATTAAAGTCAACGGATCTAGATGGGTAGCGAATGCGTCAAATGCCATACAGAGGGGAACTTTGAATCTGTTGGAATTCTTCCTTTTTGTAACAATATGACGCATATAAAAAGGATGGAGAAGTTGGTTAGATAGATTTTATAAGAATATTCAATTATAATGTTAATCCTTGCACTGGTGAACTTCAGAGGGAGTTCTATTGCCAGCAAGGCCGCAAGTGTGTTTCCAAACTTGTGTGTAGTGTCTTCAAAAATATAAATAGGGATTAAATTTCCCACTTAGTAAATCCTCAGTTTATAAGTCTTTTTCTTCTTTCTGATTAAGGAATATAAATAATTCAAAGTGATCTATAAAGTTATAAACAGTGTCTTCATCTACTTCCACTGCTCCTCAGTCTACCACTACTGCCAACTCTACTGGTACTTCCGTTGACCCATTACAATAACAAACTTATCTTATTTAATGTTTCACTACTGATATCACTAAGTAAGTAACAACTAACTACAAGATATACATACATATATATATGTATATAATGGTACGTTTATGTCTTACTAACTATCTTGGTATCTAATCTACAAGTTTGTCTACTTTAAAGAGATCAAATTTCAACACCCTTTGATCTTTCTTGCGGCTCCACATTTTGTCTAGAGCACGATTCGAAATTCGGGTCTTACCTATGGGAGGTTGTACTCCTCAAGTTTTAAACCACTCAAAATTATTACAGTCTTTTTATTTTTTATTCATACTAGTGCGACATAATAATTCATACCAACGCGACATTT
>NW_026261791.1:0-40161 GCF_024628925.1 Lodderomyces margitis
AAATAGAGAAATGGTGAATTGGCATTAGCACCAATAGTTGAAATTAAAATGCACGTCTTGACGTCAATCTCTTTAGCCAGTTTTGCCGCGTCGTAATTGATTCCATAATCAATAGCGCGAAATTGTTCAGCTGATCCTGCTGTAGCTCTCGTGGTTCCAAATGATGAAATATAGGCTTGCGGTGCTTGAGTTTTTACATCATTTTGGATGATGCTGGGCCATTTCATGGTGTCGGTTTCAACGATAGCATCGATGTTGTTTTTATCGATGCTGTTATGCGGTAATACTGCTGTCTTATTCATGAGCTATAGTAGTTGATGGTGTTGAAGATGCGTACTAATAATAGTGCAATGAAACTATGTGCAAAAGTGAGTTATAGTAATTAGTAGCATTTCCAGTTTAATAAAAAGGTTTATTCAATCTGTTTAACCCGTCTTCTTCTGGTCTATCACATTTTGCATGAACAATTACCAGAGGAGTTGTGTTAAAGTTTAGTACGTAGTGAACAGATAGAAAATAAAAGTTTAAAAATAGCTCAATTTGCATATCAGTTCATAGTCTGTAGTGGCTTCAATTTAAGTCCATATTTCATATGTAATTGTAATTACTCTATTGCAAAAAAGTGCTTTCGCAGCCAATACCGATCTGGACAAGGGGGTCACGGGGGAGAGAGACCTCCGCTTCTGTGTGCAGGAACAGCCAGTATCCCCCCTCCCCCCACTTTGATCTGATAAGAAACTGTAATTTTATTTCAACTGACATCGGAACCAAACCGATGGTGATATTTTGGTGAAAACCAGCTTCAACAGGCTCGGTTATCGTTCTTTATGCGTCACCACCTCTGAAAGTCATCTAGTGGAGAAGGTTCCCCTCATCGTTCACCAATACTCCGAGAATTTTTTTTTTATTTTTTTCAACAAGAAGTATAAACAATGACGCAAGTGACCAAAAAGGTTTTGCACCCAATTTATATCCACCAATTCTCATCTACATCAAAGTGAACCAATAGGTTGTAGAGGATTTACGTTCTAATCTTGTGCAATGTCCCCACCATCAAAACGTGACAATGAGTTGACTCAGCCAAAGAAAAAGAAACGATCACTCGGCCATTTTCCATGTCGACATTGTGACAAGGTGTTTACTCGTTCTGACCATTTGGCCAGACATAATCTCAATCATGAACCAAAGGAAGTCTACACCTGTGATTTCCAAATTGAATCTAATGGGAAGGTCCAACTTTGTGGTAAAAGATTTGTTAGAAAGGATTTAAAAGAACGTCACCTCAAAAGGCATTACGAGTTACAAGAGCTTGATGCGATGAGCAGCCAGGGTCAGGGTGTACAGAACCGCCCAGCTTCATCGGGAAATGAATCGGTACCTGAGATACCCACCCAACCATTCCAACAGCCTTCGCTCCCCTCGTCTATGGCATCCCCTCAGTACCCGTTGACAACCAACTTGCCAGCCAACATGCTACCTAACCAATTTGATTTAGACTCGTTGCGAAACAACGGCACTACATTGCCACAAAATGACATTTTAACCTGGCTATTTGAGATTCCCCAGTTTGACAACAACTTGCCGAGAGATGACTCGTATCATCACCAAAATATGCACCACAATGTTTCCCAGCAATTTGCACCTCCGCCGCCACCGTTGGGAACACTTGAGGACCAACTCGTTACTGCGTTTGATTACAATGTGTTCCCTAACGAAAATAACCCGTTGGATGATCTAGTATCGAGACAAATGCAAATGAAGGAAGACCAGGTGCGTAAACTATCACAGGTTAGTGATAGCATGCCAACATATCTGACAATCACCACAAATTCGTCTCCTACCACCATTGACACGAGTGGAGGACAGGAGCCTCAAGTATTAGATGATGATGGCACTATTGGCTTTGATGTTTTGGAAATTACCAACTTACTTGGGTTGAGTATGGAGCAGGTACTGGAGATTTGCCATACAAAACGCTTGTCAACTTACTTTACAAACTTTTGGACTACATTTCACCCGCAATTCAACTTTATGCACGGTCCCTCGTTTGATCTCAAGGCA
Organism: Lodderomyces margitis; assembly: GCF_024628925.1. NCBI lineage: Eukaryota > Fungi > Ascomycota > Pichiomycetes > Serinales > Debaryomycetaceae > Lodderomyces > Lodderomyces margitis. The sequence continues at coordinate 2,062 of NW_026261791.1, forward strand.
TATCCACTTCTATTAACCTCCATGATTATCGTGGGTGCCCTGTGTTTCAATAGCGGCGAAAGAACAGAGCATATGATAGCGCAACTATTCGCTGAAGAATTGCGCTATGCCATTTTCAAGCACGAAGATTTTCTTTTTCTGAGGCCATGGATTATACAAGCATTGAATTTACTCGAGTGGGTTGAAAAAAACTTTCTCTCGAGGAAATTCCACCAACGAGGACATGTTCATCACGGTGCTACTGTGCAGCTTCTACGAAGGAGTCCAATGATGGGTGGTAACCCCTCGGCTATAAAGAAAACAGCCAGTAATGCTACAACCTCAGCTGAGGAGAGTGATTCTAACTTGGAAGAAGAGATCAACACTGACAATGATCTTTATATACGATGGGTTGAATCTGAATCAATGAGACGCATTACATTCATGACATTTTATTTCGACATCACTGACTATGTTAAATTTAGACATAATCCGCACATTGAATTCAGTCAGCTCCAATTGTTGAATCTCCCTTGTGATGAGCGCCTTTGGGGAGCTACATCAATCAATGGGTCGTTTAAGAAGTTGGCCAAGCTTCAGAAAAAGTTACATTGCACTCAAAAGACTTTTTTAACAGGGTTGAGGGAGCTTTTGAGAGGACAGTATCAGGAGTTGAAGGCTTATCCCATTTTCACGCAAAAGATACTTTTAGCGGGGTTGGTATCTTTAATGTTTCTGCAAAGTGAGATGAACAACTCGTTGTTTAGACACAACTCCAATAAATCGTGGAAGGAAAATGTAATGACCACGTTTGAATCTTGTCTTGATATGGTGCTGAAACTTGAACATAGAACCCTATATCGACCCTTTGATGTGTTTTATCTAGCCCGAATTATGGCATGTGACGTCAACCACTATGATCTTGCTATATTTGCCGGTGCTCCTGCCAATCAAAGTGTTGCTGCTACAAAGAAAGACAAGAGGGTAGTCGAACGCAAGATGAAGAATGTGTGGTCACACAAAAGAAGCCTCGATTGCGTTGTTCAAAGTTACAAGTTCTTGTGGGATGTCTTATTAGGAGAAGATGATTGGGATGCGAATAAAAGTAGCGACTGTTCATTCACCCTAAGCCATGCCATGTTGATGTTGTGGTCCTATTGTTTCGTGGTGTATGGCAAAGAAAGCTCATTGTACCGTGAATTCCCCAAAGATACCACCTATGCCCAAATGGTGGAGTTGAGTGCTGAAGATGGCTATAACTACTTGGCCAGAACAAGAGACGAATTTTACAAAAGTGGCAGTAAATTATCATCAATTTCAAACAAGCAAAACATTTCCGGGTTGTGCTTTTTAGTTGGAGCAAAATTAAGAACAAGCAATTGGGAAGTTATGCGAGAATCTGCAAAACTCGTTTTCAATTGCGGGTTTAGGTCTATTGGGAAGGAAACTGTGTTATGTTTAGACCTCTTTGATAATTAAATCGACCTCAGAATAATCAATTTCATGTGGTAGCTTTATTCTCTTTTTTGGATTTTCTTTTTTTTTTTGTAGCGATGAGAGAGATGAGAACATAGACGATTTTTCACAACCAAGAACAACAGTAAAAGGCCATTGCAAGCATGGACATCCACCGTTGTCGTTTTGTTGACTACACGCCACATACTATAACTTCCCTAGCATTTTCATGTCCATCATCACCAGAACAACTGGCGCCATCTGACTTGCGTTTGGCAGTGGGGAGAAGCAATGGAGATATTGAAATATGGAATCCGAGACACAACTGGATTCATGAGTTGACATTGTCTGGATCAAAGGGGAGATCTATCGAAGGTTTGGTATGGAGCAACTCAGACACCTCGAACAATGGAAATGAACCCAGTCGATTGTTTTCCATTGGTGGGTCAACTTATATCACTGAATGGGATTTGAAGACGGGACGGCCCTTGGTGAATTACGATTGTAATGCCGGTACCATTTGGTCGATCGATGTGAATTCTACAGGAGATAAGTTGGCTGTAGGCTGCGATGACGGTTCTGTTGTTGTAGTAGACATATCTGGCGGTGTTGGGTCATTAGAATATGATGTCATTTGCCAGAGACAAGATGCAAGAGTGTTGAGCATGCAATGGAATGGAAATGAGCAGATTATTGGAGGATGTGCCGACGGAAGAATAAGGGTGTGGAGTTATGGCAAGGACACCAAGGGTAGAATCTTGAGTACAATGAGAGTTGACAAATCCAAAACTGAGAGTACATTGGTGTGGACCTTGAACGTGTTGCCAAAGAAGAATCAACTTGTAAGTGGTGACTCAACAGGACATATTAAAATATGGGACTTGAAATTCTTTTCATTGATGCAAAGCTTTAAAATTCACGATGCTGATGTACTTTGCATCGCGAGTGATGCGAAAGAAGAGCGGTTCTTCTCGGCTGGTATCGATAGAAAAATCCATCAGTATGATTTGTTGTCTAGCAAATCCAGTTCTAAATGGGTGCATAGCTTCAATCGTTTGTTACATTCAAATGATATCAGATCAATGGCGATAATGGAGAGCAAAAGCTTTAAAGTTTTAGTCAGTGGTGGAGTTGAAAAGGCAATTACAATACAGCCCATTGAGAATTTCCAAGACTCTAAATACAAGAAGTTGTTGGTGAATCAACAAATCAGCAATGTTTTGGTAGTACCCGAGCAAAAGCTTGTAATTCTATATCAAGATCAAATTGTTAAAATATGGAAGATATTGAGTAACGGAAAGCATAAATTGATTTCGAAATTGATCCTATCCGATGATGAGAACATTACAAGTGTTGATTTCAGGGGCAACTTGTTAGCAGTTGCCAAGATGACTTCAGTCAAGATTTACGATTTGGACGCAGTTGACATTGAGAATGATAAATATATGATTAATAAAATCAGAGATGAGAATTTTGATTCGATGGTATCAGGAGCAAAGAAAGTCAAATTTGTAACCGATTCAAATTTGCTCATATTGACTCCTGACGAAGAGTTGTATCAGTTTGCCATTGATGCTGAAAATAGTCAAATATCCCTCGAGGACCAAGTCGAATTACTAGACAACGATTCATCATCATCATCATCTTCCAATGTATCGTACAGTGACAACATTAAAAATCTTGTCCTCACACCCAATCACAAAAGCATAGTCATATCAAGGTTTAATGGAGCTATAGAGGTGTACCCATTAAACGGTGGTGGTGGTGATCCTTTTACCCTTACAAAATTGTCAAATTCGGCATCGTGTCCCCACTTGATAACATGTCGAAATGACGACCAACTTTTAGTCTTAACAAATGACAACAAGATACTAGAATTCAACTTGTTCAATCGCGATCAATTATTAACCTCTTGGTCAAAACGCAATAGTGAATTTTTACCACGACAATTCACATCTCTTGATGACAAACCTGAAGGAATGTTTGTTAAAGACGAGAAATTGTGGGTATATGGAACGTCATGGATGTGTTATTTTGACTTGACTAAAAACATCCCAATTAGCAAATTGTACAAGAATATAAGCGCCGGTAAAAAGAGGAAACGTGATGGGATGTTAAGTCTTGATGATGATGTAGACATTAATGGTGACGTTGTCCAATTGGAGTCGAGCTTGAAGCAGAGTGAGATTGGCAAACTCAAGAAACAGATTAAAGAAGAAGAGGAGGATGGAAACGATGGTGAAGCTGCTGACGAAGGTGATGGCGAAGATGACGTCCACATGCAAGAGGGCGAGTCCAGAGTATTTTCATTGACGGAAAAGTATAGACCAATCATGCAAGTTGCCGAGTTTGGACCTCATGAGTTGTTAATTGTTGAAAGACCATACTTTGCATTGCCAACTACACCTGCTTTCAACTTGCCAAAATTGAGGATATAAATACAACTGTGTATGCGCTATACATATATATATATATATATTGTATCATAATTTCGCTTTGCCCTAATCGATCTTGGGAACTACTCTAGCCCCTTGAAAAAATATTCTGGCGGCAGCTCCATATCCCATAAGGCACTTTTGTGGATTGCCTTGATCATCTTTATCCTCTCCTTTCAATCCCCACCCCTTCGAATCGCCGAACCAATCGTGATACTTGGCATCGTAAACTTCTTTGTAGGTAAAGTTGGGTTCAAAGCTCTGCAAGTACATTCCATCTTTGGGATCCTTGATAAACTCGTAAAATATAATCAAGTGTCGTTTAATTTCTTCATGAATTTGTTGCGCCAAGCCCTCAGGGACATCTTTTGGATCAACGTACAACAAGTAATCAGCAAGACCTTCAATTAGCAATTGGACAAAATACGAAGAGTCACGCCAGTATCTCTTGTCATCGGGGAAATCACGGTCGTAAAAGTATGCATTGCGATGGATACCTCCTTTAGCCAAATCAGTGGCAATTTGCAACCACTTCTTGTCCTTGGTGATGTGATACAACTCGGCAGCCGCTGATAAAGTGGTACCAGTGTTGTAACTTATTTTGGTGTCATCAACCTTGTCACTATCTTGCTGAACACCGTCTTCGATTAACTTATCCAGAGGATCTTGCAACACCTTGATTTGCCAATCGATGCACTTCGCCGCAAAATCAACATACACTTGACTCTCTTGCGGCACAAATTTTGAAAGTTGCAAACATGCCTTGGCCACCTCAGCAGTAGTACAAGCATTCAAATATTCCTTCGAAATATGCCAATGCACACCACCCTTTGTCACTGCTTTTGGGTTATCATTCCAACCACCCATCAAAAACCTAACCAATTCTCTTCCTTGGTCTAAGTACTTTTTATCACCAGTCACTTCATATGCAGTGATAATGGCGCTAGCCACTTGCGCATCATCATCATAGTAGATATCCTTGTCACCACCCTCGGCTGCGGAATACCCCTTAAGATTGTTGTTCTTGTATTTTTGAAATATATCAACTGCCGGTCCAATCAACGGCTTGAATTCATCGGGGTATATTCGAGCAGCGTCAACCACGGCCTGGACACCAACAGATACAGCCCACACAACAAATTTAGTATCACTGTAGCAACCGCTACACTTCTTTTTCGCAACAAAGGTCTTTTCGTGTGAGTTGTAGTATTCTAACCACATGGCTCTGGTTATATGGTACCCTTCCAAGTTTGGGTTTTCAAGTTTTGGGAAAGAAGACATTGTGGAGAGCTCTCAATTGAAGTTGAATGATGGTTGGGACGTGCTATAGACTGGTTAGAAAGGTTTAGGAGATCAATGTCGATATTTATATATGGCAATGTGAGTAGCGTAGTTGTTTAGTGGTAGTAGTAGTGATAGTAGGTCACACTTTAAGGTTAGAAAATAGCCAACGTGGATTCCATAAAAATGCTAAGAATATATTTGCATTCCTGCATGTAAAGCTTTTGTTATCTTTTTATGATTGCGGTTGAAAAATATATATATACATATATATAATTGTCGGCAGTGGTTATTATGACGTATTTCGTAAAATATATTTCACAGTGCAACACTCTTGAAACAGTAATAGAAGTATTTAATTGAAACATTATTATACAAGCGATACTTAAATCCGAAATAGCGAATTGAATCCAGGGACCCACATCAGTAGGCATTAATTTCTCTCCATATACTTACTCTTTAGCATTTTCTGGTTTCCTAGCGACGTACAACATCATTGGAGTGAACAATTTTTGGCGACCACCTTCAACCAAGTTGACTGCAGCATCTTCCAAAGCATGAGTGACTTGTTTCGAACCCTTTGGTGCAATACCGACTTTTTCCATCAATCCAACAGCTTCAGTAGTTATCAATCTACCAAGTCTTGAAGTTCTAAACACTGTGTACAAATCACCCAATGATTGGCAGTATTTCAAATCACCAGCCAATGGGTAGTACCAGGGAATGTCGTCATTAACGTCAGCCAAATCCTTTTCATATTCAACTTCAAAACCAACATTCTTCAAAGCTTGCTCGGCAACTTCACGGCTGTACATCTTTGGGATACCATCACCAACCTCGATACCATAGGCAATCTTACGATGTTCTTCGTTTGTTTCGTCGTACTTGTCAGTCATGACCCACTCGTAAACACCAAAAACTCCACCTGGTTTCAAAACCTTGTAGATTTCGGAATAGACACCTTCCAAAACAGGAGCGTGGACAGTAGCTTCAATAGCGTAGACAGCATCAAAAGTTTCTGGTTCAAAATCCATTTGCATAAAGTCACCCTTGACGTAGGACAATTTGTCATCCAAGTTGTATTTTTTAGCATAGTAATTAGCCCTCTCGATTTGGTAGTCGTTGTTGTTTAAACCAACAATTTCACAGTCGGTAAATCTGGTGATTTCTCTACCTGGTCCACCAACACCACATCCGACATCCAAAACTTTCATGTTTTCGTTCAAGTTCATTTTGTAAGCCAAGTAATGTTCGTGTCTAGCAGTGGCTTGTCTAAAAGCTTCACCCTTGTAGTATCTAGAAAAGTGGAAAGAAGAACCCCAACCGTACTCGTAAAAGTCAGTCACCAAATTGTAGTAGTGATGGGTTAATTGCGAATAGTCTCCTAACCTCTTAGATTCATCCTCTTTGGTGACACCACCGTCCCAATGTTTAAAGTATCCTTCACTGGCAACTGAAGCAGCATCTTTGGATTTGGCAATTAATGCAGCCAATCCAGTCTTTTTGTAGGATTCACCATGTAAGGCCTTGGTGAATTTTTCATCTCTATCAAAGTTTTTCTCAGCTAATTGAACTGGTGACATGTTGACTGAATATTTGTATATGTATATATGTGGTGGCTAAATGCTACTTCTGAACAAACCTAAACACCAACTCTGTAAATAAATGTTGGAAAGATAACCAAGGGGAGGGAGGATAAAGAAGATTTTATAGGAAGATTTGGGAAAGACAACAAAAAAAAAAAATAAAAAATTAGACGTGGTTTGTCTGTAAACGATGAAAAATAAAAAAAAAGAAAAACAACTAAACAACTAAACATAGACATTACACAAACATGGTACGAGATGATGTACAGTTGATATATCCAAAACCAAAGGGGTATTACTTCTCATTACTTTATCGTTCTAAGTAAATAAGCCACTGTTTAGCCCAGCATCATTCATGAATAGGAGGATATCCCAATAATTTCGTTTACCTTATTGGATCTAAGTTCACATATACTGAAATACGCGTTGCAAACTCATAGATACCCTCATCAATGAGTGTAAATGAGATAAAGGGGAGCTAAGACTATTGTAACTTTATAGTTCCAATCCCATCCAATAGTTGGTTCAAATCTCGATCCGATCACGCGCAAACGCTGCTTTAAAGCTACCAGACACTTAATATTAAAGGCGCTGCTCTTACTTTTCAACAAAACTATCTATCCAATAGTTTTTGTGTAAAGAGATTTGAAACATATTACTTTTTTTTTTCATCGTTCCCTTCTTCTTTTTCTTCTTCTTCTTCTTCTTCTTTTTCTTGTGTTTCTTCCTCTACTCTATTTGTCTCTCGTTTAAAACTAATAAACCGTAAAACTTTTCTATACGACAGAGGGAGAAATAACGTCTTTAGATTTAAAAGCCCAATAATCAATCTCATCTACAATATAGTGCCTATACAAAACTAGTTAGTACTCTCTAATCAAACATCTCTAGCTCTATTGCAAGGATGATTGCCTACTTTTTCAAGTTACATCTAATAACTACCGACAGTCACATCCGAGTGATATTACGCTTCTCCTCTCCTCCACCCCCTACCTTGACTCTCCTAGATACGATTGAACTACTCAGTTTGAGTGAATCCCTCTGCAAGTTTATTCATACTATTAAATCGTACTTTACAGCACACTCTCTTTATAGCACACTTTTAGAATTTAGAAAGCTTCAGTGTCGCAAAGTGATGTCAATTTTCTGCCAACTTGCGTCACTGTCTGCCATTTTTGTTTTGTTTTGTTTTGTTTTTTGTTTATGTTTTTTCTTTGATGCGTAAACAATGATCTCAAAGTACAAGCTAAGCAGTGTTCAAAGACGTGTTCAACAGCTATTCATCGATCAATCCGTGGAGCAGAGGAAATTCCCGTAGTAGTCAGTCTACTCTCTTTTTGACTCAAGCATCATACAGCAAAGAAGCACATTCCAACAAAACCTTGACTTACGATTTACGTTCTCCACAACCACAACTACAATGTCCGTTGACAACCCACCTAAACCAACTCTTGTGTCAATCAAGAAAATCACTGATCCAAAAGACTTGGATACAAGTATGATGCATATATTCAACGATTGTCAATTTTCAATGGCAGGGCATAAAAAGCTACTTGTCCTCATGAGATCTGTATTCAATAGAGCTCTAGAGCTCAGCTTGTTGGACTATTTTGCCTTGAGGTTCACTCAGTTACTAAATCACACTTTAAAGTTTAAAAAAGGTGAGCCAAATGCTGATAGAGTTGCCAAATTTGTTGCCCATTTTGTACGGTCAGGAGCAGAGGAGACCGCCAAAATAGAGGAGTTGCACAAGGAGGAGGAGCAAGGAAATAATGATGACGAAACAATCAACTATTCAAAGGAGGAGCTTGCTAAAATTGAAGCAAATATAGAGTTTGTGTCCTACTTGATAAAACATCTTTTGCGCGGAATTGAAGCGTCTAACAAGCTGGTTCGATATAGAGTTGTTCAGCTATTTGCATTGATTATAAAGTACATGGGAGATATTGATGCTGACATATTCCAGGTGTTAATCATATCATTGTATAAAAGGTTGAATGACCGTGAAGTTCCAATCCGAATGCAGGCCGTCATTGCTTTATCCAGTTTCCAGTATTTTGATATCAATTTTGACGAAGAGGATGATTTGGATGCGGCTGAGGTTGAGGTTGACGGAAAGCTATCCACGAGTAAAGTCACAAACGATTCCATAATCGAATGGCTAATGACGTGCTTGCAACTCGACGATAGTGCCGAAGTTAGGCGTACGGCAATGTTAAATACAGAAAAGAGCAAGACTACTATTAACTTGCTTTTGGAAAGAGTCAAGGACCTTAACAGCATCAATAGGAGAATTGTCTTTTCAAAAATCACTCCCGAATTAGGTGGAATGAGTAATTTGAAAACAAAGCATAGAGAAATATTATTACAATATGGACTCAATGATAGAGATAAAAGTGTTGCAGAAGCTGCAATTAAACTATTATGCAATTCATGGTTTGATTCATGTGATGGTGACTTGAACAAGTTTCTTGAATTGATGAATGTGACACGGAGTCAAATAGCCGAAAAGGCAATGTCAACCTTGTTCACTTCCCGACCCGAAGTTGTTCAAAGTATAGAAATCACCCCAGAATTTTGGAAATCTCTAACCATTGAGAGTTCATTTTTGATGAGGTCAATTTTTGCCCACTGCAATGAACATAGGCTTTACAAGGTCATTGAGACAAACTTTCCTGATCCATTGGAGTTGGCTGATACGTTGAGGAAGTACTTGCAAATGCTAGATAGCATTAAGCAAAAGAACCTTGAGGCCCACAAGTTGTATGATGGGTATATAAAGGAAATCAGTGAGATTGAGAATGTAATGTTTGAGTGTGACAATAAAATGGCAGCTATCAATCTTAAACTTCATGCTTGCGTCAAGAAGTTGCAAGTGCTAGATAGTGCTGAGGAAGTACTAGGCGAGTCGAGAAAAGCCAAGTCACAGCGTCGTAAAGAACAACAGGCAGAAAAACAGCGACTTCAATCTGAGATTAGCCATTTGGAGCAAGAGTTTAAAGAGCATGGGGAAGAGTACAAGAAATGCTTTGAAATGAAGGCGATCAAATTGAATCGTCTCAGAGCGAATAGAGGCGAGTTTGAAGATTATGTCGACATGAGGAAGGATTTGAAATTTATTGCCAAGCAACTACTCATAATTTGCATCGACTTTGATTTCAGCGATGAAGTTGGTAGGAGGGCTATGTTGAATGTGATAAGAACTCAGCTACATGAAGACAATAATTTTGAGCAAGATGATGTCATCAACAAAGCTAACAATCAGGGCGATGATATCGTTGTCAATGCCTTAAAGGTGTTGCGTAAAATATCAATCAATGTGAAGGACTTTGTAGCCATGACGGTAGAAATAATAACTGATATCAGAGACTCGACAGAGGAAACAGAAACAGAGGATGTGTACCATTCAGCAGCAAATACATTTGACGGTGGTAAAATTGGTGCGCTGGCTAAAAGAAACAGTGAGAACTTTAACAAGGATGAGACTGGTGAGGAAAATGGAAATGCTGACCCGTCACTATCAGATGATTCTGATTTAGATTTGGATGACTCTGATGATGAGAGAGAAGGCACTCACAAGAAAAGGAAAACGGGGCCCTCTGTCCCCAATGACGATATCTTACTTCGATGCTTGAAGCTAACAAAACACTCACTCGAGCTCATTGACGATAATCTAGATCACCATCTTTCACTTCGATCGATTTACTCCGGATTGGTGAATTACGCATTGACTAGAACATCCAATCGAGAACTATACTTGACAGCACTCGAATGTTTGGGGTTGTATTCACTCATTGACGAGCCAATAGCCAAGGAAGCCCTAGTGACGTTTTTCAATACAACCAAAACCTCTGGCGAAGAGGTTAAATTAATTTGTATGACCGGAATAATCGATATCATATCCACTTTTGGAATAAACATCATTGCTCGCGAGAGGAGGTTTGGATTTCTCAGGCTATTTTATAAGGCCCTTTCTGATGATAGTCCGAGATTGAGAGCACTTATGGGTGAAGGTATAAGTAAGTTGTTTTTGGCCGATATCTTTATGATAAAAACTGTGAATGAAGTTGTTAGTGAAAAGGAAGCACAGAAAGAGAGTGGTGCTGACGTGATAGGTAATAATATTGAAGATGAAGTGGAAAATGCAGAGGAAGATGATGAAGACAACGAACTGGAAAAGGAGTTGTTTGTTGCCTTATTGTTGAGCTATTTCAACTCATCTGCCGCAGGATCATCAAACAACCATGAATTGAAGCAAGTCTTGGCATTCTGCATCCCCGTTTATTGTTTTTCCCATCCAAATCACCAGTTAGGCTTAGCTAGCGTCCTGGGTGACTTGTTATTAAAAGCGCTGGAAACGACTAATTTGAAGCCAGGTAAGATTCTTCCTCAGTTGATCGATTGGACAAACCCTCAAAATCTTGCACAGGTAAAGAGTTCTAATGGTCGAGATTTGGTATCTCGTCAATGGTCACATATATGGCAGGCATTGTACATTATAGAGGTATTTGAGATTAAAGAATTGGGCAAAGAGTATAGAAGAGCCATTATCAATAACTTGGCCAGGATTCAGATTTCAATATTTGAGCGAGATGATGATGCTAATGATTCACAATATTTGCTTGATATTACTGCATTGTTGCAGAAATTAGTTGATGAAATTGATCGCATGAAGGAAATCTTGGATATGTACAAGGATGATTTCGATTATCAAATGGACCGACTTACGATGAAGAACCTACAAACTTTCCATGATTCAACATTGGATAAACTAGATATTGTAAAGAAAAAGCAAGAAGATTTGGAAAAGTATAGAAACAGGTCACTGAGAAACTCGGTCAGTCCTAATGGATTTAGAAGTAGGAATAATTCCGTGTTATTGACTGATGAAGCGGTCATTGTTGGCGAGGAGAGGCAGGCTAGTAGCACACCAACGAAAGTGAAACTAGAGCCAAGGGATTTAGTGGATACAAATGATGCGATGGATTTAAGCAAAGATGATATAGATAATAATGAGGAAGGCTTGCTGAAGTATGTTGATGAAGATGGGGGGGATGTTGATGTTATCATGCAAGGAACGGACGATGAGGTGGAATCGATGTCTTCTAACAGAAGCAATGCGAACGATTCAAAAGAAGAAGAAGATGCCTCTGATTATGAAAAGAAGCAAACAGGCAAGAAAAAGAAGCAAAAGCCAAAGGAATTGAATGTTGGGTCTGCATCAATCATCAAAACCAAACAAGGTGTACCCAATCGTCAAAGGACATTTGAAGAATTTATGGAAGGTGCATCCGATATTGACCTTGATGAAGATCTGGATGATAATTCAGATGAAGATTCGGATGAAGATTCGGAGTAATGCTTTACGGTGAAATAGTCAATAGCCATTCACTTTATAGTTTATTATATAAATTCCTCAAAATTAAATACATATCAAATTAAAAAAAAAAATCAAAACAAAAGCACGTACCAGTAAAACCACTAGTTTCAATTTAAATTAAAGAAAAAGAAAAAAAAAGCCATTCCCAAATCAGTTCACTCTCACCCACGCTTTGCTCAATAAGCATCACTCTTTTCCTTCTTCATGCTCCCTTCCAATAACTGGTTCACATCATCTGAATTTATCACTACTCCTCTCTCTGAACACTTGGCTTTATTCTTCATCTCATTACATAATCCATCAATATCAATTTCAGTATACTTGGGATGGGCCGTGATTCTATCCCAAATTTCACTGCACTTCATTGTGGCTCTTGGTGCTGGAACAATCTCGTCACTGCTACTATCATCCTCGTTGACTGCTTCTTCCTTGTGGGTGTTTGTCGAAGGCGTGATTGCTTCACCACTTTGGTTCAGAACTGAATTTCTATTGATATCAGTTATTGAATTCTTGATAAAGTCATTGAAATTGAAATCAGTATTGACTTCATCCTTGTTCAATGGATCATACATGGACTCTTCGGTAGTTAATAAATCAGCCACTTCTCTATCTCCATCGCCATTATTTGGGTTTCCAAACGCTAGTGAAACGTCAAAATTGTTATCATTGAGAAAACTCAACGGATCATCTGAATCTTTATACTTGTTGTCAACTAAATTGAAATCGAAATCAGTTGTATTCAAATTGAACAATTCATTATCATTGTATTCATTGCCATCGCCTATATTCAGTTCTGTTGAGAATTTTGGATACGTAGGCGACATTAGTGAAAAAGGTGAATCAAATCGCGTGGATTCGGTCGTCGTCGTTGTCTTCAGTTGATTATGAGTATTGGGTATCGATCTTCTAGATTTTGGCACAGGGTCCTTCCTGGTACCGCATGCTTCGCCTAATTTGACACAGAATGGATCAAGTTCTTCTTCAAAGTTACGCATGAAATTCAAGCTAGTGTCGTTGTTTTTGGCAGCAGCAGTGGCAGCAACATCAGTCACCCCACCTGGGGTTACAAGAATATTGTCGTTCAATGGTGTGGTTGATGACGAGGAGCCCGACACTAAATCTGGGACTGTATTGTCGTTATTCTGCTGATTACCTTGATATTGTTGTTGCTGCTGTTGTTTCATAAGCTTTAAATTGTCCTTTGACCAAGGGACACCGAATGAGTAGTTGGGTGAATTGTTCGATATCGACGAGTTTGTTGATGCCTTGTCTGAAACAGATCCTTTGGAAGTTGATGAAGAGCTATCGTTATTTTCTTGAGGTGACAGACTAACATTGCTTGATTTAGAGTTGGGATGGCTTAAATGACCCACCGTTTTGGGAAGATTTAAATCCAGGAAATCGGTCGAACCTCTATATTTGACCAACTCACTCTTTAAGATATTTACTTGCGCTTTTAAAAAATCTGTTTCGGTCATTGCTTTCACATTTTCATCTTCTAATAATTTGACCTTGTCCTCCAACTCTTTCATCTTGCGCTCTTTCCTTTCCCTGTATGCTCTTTGAGCTGCTCTATTTTGGGCTGTCCTTTTCGATTTGGGTTCAGTATCGATCGGTTTTCTACCTGGTTTGGTATGGAGTTTCTTCAAGTCATTCTCCTCATCACCGGGTGATTGTGGTGAGTAGTCCATCACATCTGAGAAATTACGTTTAATGTCTGTCATTTTGAGGGTCGCTTTTGAAAAGTGTATTCAGCTATTGCGAGATTCGGAATTACAAAAAGGTACGGAAAACTCTGAATATGCCTACCCCGTTCTTTGAATGAAAGATAGTAGCTTTGCTTTGCAGTGGCTTCGGTTGAATATATGCTAATACTACCTGCTATGATTTAATACCTATGCCTTGGTTTTCTCAAGAGTGGTAAAGAATGAATGAGTTGTGAATAAATTCAAAATATCCTCAGTTGAAATTGAAATTCAATTATTGCAATGACTGTTTCGTTGCGTTTGAATTTCTTTTTGGTTGTCCAACTAAAACATGTTTATGTACAGTACTTTTACCACTCTCTCATAGTTAACAATTAGTAAGCAAAACTTTGTAAATGTACACGACCAAAAATAAACTTCTAGGCCACGGCTTTTGAACAAAAAGAACAAAGAAATATATATAACGATGGGTTTTTATCTGATCCCAGTACTTGGTAATCTCTGGAGTTTGTGTGACTCATTAGTGAAGTTGCATTACATTCAGCACGTGCACAAAACACCGGTCCGCTCTTCCTCTGAACTTGACATTAAACATAACGCTTATGCTCGTATCTCTTTCCATTTATGGTAAATTATTGTCAAAGTCACGTGACTTCAAAGAGTTGACCAAGTCTTATCCCAGAACCCAGATTCTTCCACTATTTGAAAGTGGTAATAATAAGAAACAATAAGTCTCAAAGGTTAAACGCAGTGTAACATTTGGGTGTATTTTAATTTTTTTCTAACTTGTAGACAAAATTTGGCTGCAAAATTGAGCAAACATAAAAGCTTAAGGTCAAATGATCCCACAAAATAACCTTTGAAGAATCGCTTGATCTATAGACACAACAAAATATAAGTCGTTCCAATATCCCAGATTGAACAGTTTGTAACGTATCTATTTCTACAAGCTAAACCTCCAATTTCGTATATTTTCTTTTATGATGGTAGCGACATCAAAGCACTTGGTAGTGTGCAAGATTATGCATTGGGAAATTTTTCACTTACTGAAACTCTGATTGACCTCTTACCTTTAAATCATTATATGCCAATCAATGTCATTGCCAAACATAGGTACGTTAAAATTGAATATATCATTTGTTAAAGAACTCAACTAACTATCACCCGTTTCCTAGATGAACTAAATATCAAACAAAATGACACTGATCTAATTGATATAACCCAGGATGTTTTCGCCTCAGTACAACAGTTGAAAGAAAATAAAGTGGTCAAATCAGGCTTATTTGAACTTCTTGATGGAACGAGGGCATTGGAGATGCTAAATCCAAGACACGATACTGGATTGATAGAACTTGCAGAGGATGACGTATTGTTTGATTGTTCAAAGTCTCAAACTGCAACATCAATTGTCAATATTCAAACTAAATTGCTTGTACAACTAGTAAATTGGTTAGAGGGCCATAGCCTTGATGAAACTATACTTAGTTGTCGTTATGTTCAAACAATGCTAGAGAATTACTTTCAGGATCCGAGTCTGATCAATCACAAATGTGCATTTAGTCAAACAAAGTTGAAACCCCAGAGCTATACCAAAGATACAGATTACTGGTTAGTCCACAGAGTACTAAAAGCATTTGTAAAAGGGTTGTGCAAGTTCATTGGGTTTGTCATCAACTTGGCCAAGACCTTTTTATATGAAGAGGAAGATTTGACGACAAGAAGTCACGATTTAAACTATTTTACAGAAGTACTGCCCCAAACTGTCATTGATGAAATTAACGATACTTTTGAATGGATATTGAGCCATGAAGTAGACAGTTCGGATATTATCATTAGTCAGATGAAGTTGGTGCAATATTTAAATCAATTTGAGATCAAAGTCACATCACAACATATACCATTTATGGAGGAGAATAGTCTGAACCAGGGACAGTTATTTTCCTTTTGCGATGATGCAGTGAATGAAATAAATCATATCAGACAGTTCAATTTGGAAGAGTCGAATATTCCCAAGGGGGCTTTTTCCAAATTTATCCAGGTTGAAATGGGTAATATAAATGTGCCTGTTGAATTAGCTTCCGTTACCGAGACTGAGTACTGCAATCACTTGGAGGCGATTTTTACGGTTGTCAAAACATACGTTAACCAAGCAGCTGGTATCAAATCAATGAATCAATTACATGATTATTTGCAATTTAACATCAAATACCCTATTGGTAAATTTTCAGTCTTTGCCAGAGGTTTGTTTCAGCTATTCTTTATCAGAGACGATAAATCAATTTTTGGCTCTGCCATAGATTTACCCAATTTAAACATTAAGATAATTGAGAATTTGGTTGGTCCAAACACTCTGTTCTTGATGCCTCTTGAGCCTCAATTGGCGCAGGTTAAAAGTACCACAGCAACAGAAATTCTAACCAAACATGATTCACTCATTCAGGATTTGGACAGTGCTATGTATAACAACCATTGCATATATGGGGCCAACCCATGTCGAGTGCAGCAACTAATCTCAAGAAGTTTGGTGTTGTGGGACACGTTACAAGTCGAATGGGAAGCGTTTGAACTCCAAATGTTTCAGGAATTTCAAGTCGGAGACCATATTAATGACAACAACCCGGCAATTTCTATCACCTCATTTGTATACTATCAAAAAATTGAATTGATGATTGAATTGTTGCTTGGGGGTGCTTGTTTGGAGCTTTACAAACCGTTTGAGTTATACCTGGTCTATTGGTATGGTTATATACTATTAGAGAACTTGATCCAACATTTGAAACTGCGCATTAAAATGATCCTCTTGGGAAAAATGGATGTTATAGAGGAGAAGTTACCTAAAAAGATTAAAAAGTTGAAGAACGGGCCCAAGAAGGACGCATTGAAGGAGCAATTAAAACACGGACAAGAGGTTATTATACCAAAGTTACTATCCACCGTTCGTTACCAAGACTACCTTGTGGAATCGTTTGAGAATTTACAACGGCTAATCAATTGTTTTACAAGGTATTATGGTGTTCTTTCTAAATTAAAGATACTTGATTTTACCAAGGGTCCATTGAATAAATTGACCTCAATGGAGCATCTATACTATCTAAGAATGAAACCATGGTCTTCAATTGGTGTGCCACAGTTCCCATCCTATGGAGAATACCAAAAGGCACTTGTGGCAACACACCCCGAAACTGATAACCGTGCTAGTTTGATCAAATGTTTGGGAACATTGACTAAAATAAAGAGCGATTTGGTGATTGTTGAAAAACAAGCGCAGATGCTGTTGGACTATGCTATTCGTCAAAGCGATTCTTTTATAGAAGGTTCCTTGATTCAACAGTGGTACACCCAATTAATTGAAACCTCATTGGATTTAGGTGTTGTAATCAGTGACTTGGGCAAGGTCTTGTCGGCAAATAAGGAGAACTTATCGCAAATCCCTCAAAAGTATCATCCACTGATGGTACCAGCCAAACACAAGTACTTTATCCAAGTGAAATTGGAGGCAAATGAACACTGAAGTTTTTTAGTTTATAATTTTGTTTATCGTTTGCTCAAGTTCCTTTGATTGTTCCAAAAGTTGAGGATGATTATTCTTATAGACAGTTTCCACATCTTGCAAGATTTTATCCGTAGACTCTTTGACTGCTTGTAGAGTTGCTCTTAATTTGCGTAAGTTACTCAATTCTTTTCCATAATCATTTTCCATATTTGGGTTATATTGTATGGTTATATTCCTTATGGAAGATGTATGTTTTACATGTTTTATGTATTTTATGTGTTTTTTTTGGTCAAATGTACACGCAACCAATCAAATAAAATTAAATTTTGTATTACTTAAAATATTTCATCTAGAGGGAGAGAGAGAGATAGTTTTTAAAGCAAAGGTATATATACAAACACATACACACACAGGTACACATAGATTACGACTGATATCCTTCAAATAGTTCAATCATGTCGACATCCATATTCCGTTTTGCCAAAAATATATACAGGTCAGGCTTAAGAAGGGCAGGATGGCAATTACAAGTACACAACGATGTCAAGAGCGGTACCTTGGTAGGAACTGATGATCACGGCAACAAATATTACGAAACTGATGCACCAGAAGAACCTATATTAAGAACCAGATGGGTTGAATATAGCGACTGGTCACCTGACATGTCTCAGGTTGAGCCAGGTTGGCATTACTGGTTGGGTTATGGATCAAATACTCCACCAAACAAGTTGCAAGGTGACGAGAAAACTACGAGAGCTTATCCATTACCGGCTCATCACAAGCCTAATATGACCAATTCACCTGGTGCTTATGTCTGTTATAATACTGCTAAGCCAAAATGCCAAAGTTGGAGTCCTGAAGTGAAGGAAAGAACTGGCGAGAGAGTTGGAGAAAGAGTATAGACTGTATTTCGTTTCTTGGGTTGCAATATAAGTCAGGTGCATTTTTATGTAACATTTTCAATACTGCCTTTAGATGGAGGATGGTTTCGTAGAAGAATTGCTAGGTTTTGGGAAGAAAGTGAGGATATCGTACAAAGTTCAGATTTGTTACCTTGTCTTCCTAGCGATGTCTCATGGAGATGATCTCTTGTGGCTAAGAGCCGATCAAGAGCATATTTTGAGATATTCAGTGTTTTCTCAATCTTGTTTTTTAATTTGTTTTAAGTTATATCTATCACGATCCTTACGCTTTATTGTTCTCTTTTTTTTATTAATTTTTCACTCCATCTCACATCAACTCTTTTTATCGTCCGATACTCATAAACAATGGCAGAGTCCGGAAAGCTTCCCAACTTGGCATCAGATGCCGTTTTAAAGCAATCAGCACCAGTGCCTGACTCGTTTGAAGAAGTTAGCGGCATCGATTATTCCAAAGACAATGCATACAATATGCATGCTAAAGACTTGATCTCATCAATGTCAAAAATGGGATTTCAAGCCAGTTCTTTATCACAAGCGTGTAAAATAATCGATGAGATGAGAACTTGGAGAGGTAAACACAAGTCTGAACTTGAAGAGCATAAACAAGGTGGAGAATTTGATGACGATGGATTTCAAAAGACAACGATATTTATGGGGTATACGTCGAATTTGATTTCAAGTGGCTTGAGAGATACATTGCGTTATTTGGTTCAACATAAAATGGTTAGTGCAATTGTTGCCACTGCTGGTGGTGTTGAAGAAGATTTGATAAAGTGTTTGGCACCTACATACATGGGAGATTATACATTACCAGGCAAAGGATTACGAGACCAGGGAATGAATAGAATCGGTAACTTGCTAGTGCCTAATGATAACTATTGCAAGTTTGAGGAATGGATAGTGCCTATACTTGACCAGATTTTACATGAACAACAAGAAGAGTTGGCCAAGGAAGGTACAAATGCATTTGATGCCGACTCGAAGGCCAACTGGACCCCTTCAAGACTCATTGATAGACTAGGCAAGGAAATCAATGATGAAAGTTCAGTACTCTACTGGGCTCACAAGAACCAGATCCCCATTTTTTGCCCAGCTCTAACTGATGGATCCATTGGTGATATGTTGTTTTTCCACACATTCAAAGCTTCGCCACAACAATTGCGTTTAGATATTGTTGCTGATATTAGAAAAATCAATTCAATGTCAATGGAGGCATCAAAAGCGGGCATGCTCATATTAGGAGGAGGCTTGATTAAGCATCATATCTGCAATGCATGTTTAATGAGAAACGGTGCTGATTACGCAGTCTACATCAATACAGGTCAGGAGTTTGACGGGTCCGATGCCGGAGCAAGGCCTGATGAAGCTATTAGCTGGGGTAAGATCAAAGCTGATGCAAAGTCAGTCAAAGTATATGCTGACGTGAGTTTAGTTCTTCCATTGATTGTTGCCGCCACATTTGCTAGTGAAAAACCAAAAATGGTTGCATAAGAGTTGGTGCCATTTCAGGAGCAGAGTAGTCAAAAGAAAACAGCGCATTTCTGTACAGTTATTAGATCATCTTTGTATATAGAAGTTTGATAGATCGCAGTATAATCTTTTTGAAGAAAAAGCCACATAATTGTCAATTGGCAGTATTCTGGAAATTGGAGCAGCTTTAAACTACTGTTATATTTTACTACTTCACTGTTCAATGTAGAAGGGATACACAATACCCACTTGCAACTATTACTTTTAATGTTAACGAAGTTGAAAGAAATGAAAATTAATAAACCACAATATCGAAAGTGAGTGAAAAGCCGAAAAAAAAAAAGATTTGGTCCTTAACGTCATCATCTGATTAACTAAAAGGGAAGAACCATAGTTTGATACTTGATTTGAATATATATACTGGCATTATAATTCAGCAAGATGGGTAAGTTCCTCCACTAGACCACACATTGATGGATTATATAATTAAAGAGTTTATTTTTACTAACCAATCACTTCAGCCCCACCCAAGAAGATGAGTTTGCAGGATTTTCTCCAGGACGAAAGTATGTATTCAGCTGTTGAATGAAGTCACAGGTTGTGGTACTAACGTAATCTACTAGCTTTTGGCGGATCATGGGCAGATATAGATGTCGACATGGCATCGATCTCCGTCCCAATTGAGAATCTGTATGGTTATGATGATGGGTATTCTAGAGGTGGTGGGTACCACGAACACAGCACATTGGGACCTCCATATATTGTCAAATTAGTCAATTTGCCTGTCACAGCCAACGACGCATTTGTTCAAGATTTATTTCAGAGTAGATTTACCCCTTTCGTCAAATTTAAGATCTTAACAGATCCATCATCAAACATCTTGGAAACCCACGTTATTAAACAAGTTGCATTTGTTGAGTTGGAATCAGCACAAGATGCAGCAAAGGTGCTCAAGTGGCACGACTTATATTACAAGGGCAACAGACGAGTTATTGTCGAGGTGGCCGATTTTAATGACTTTCATTATTGTATTCAGTTTAACCAAGAGCATCATGAGGAAATACAACATATCCAGCATGACTTTATTGCTCAAAAGCAACAGCAAAAACAACCCAGACATATGGCTCTACTCGATGAATTGGACCTGGAAAGGGGTGGGTTTAACCAAGGCCGTGGATTCCGTCAACAACAGCCACCACCACACTCACGTCCATTACAGAATCATCATCAGCCATACGCACTGTCATTTCATGGTGGTTCAGGTGCTGGTGCTGGTGGGTTCACTCCAAAGTCACCCGAAAAACATCACGTACCAATGCATAACAGGCAACCGTCATTTGATACCCAATTTCCTGCTCACAAGCCTTTTCATGGTCTAGCAAGCGGAAATGCACCGCCACTCCACCAACAAGAATCAGGACAATCTGTACCCACCCAACCTTCCAAACCTAAAGCCAATCCATTTGGAGGTGCTAAACCAGTGGATACAGTTGCGCGTCAGCAAGAGATTGAGAAGAAGTTGATAAATCTAAATCAAACTACAGTGCAAACACTTGGTGATGATCCAAATGTTGATGTTAACGATGTTATTAAAAAGTTTCATGAAACAGCATCACCACACCAGAAAAGGAGTGAGCTTTCGCATGGACGTAGACAGTCAAATACAGAGAGGAGATCACTGGTTTCTATATTAAGGAGAGGCTCACAGGATCAACAACAACAACAACAACAACAGCAGCAGCAGCAGCATCAGCAGACTATTCCAGTCCATCCCCAACCTCAACAAGCAGCTTCAAACTTGACAACTGCTTCACAACCACTGGAAAACCTCGGTTGGGCAAATAACACGGGTAAATCATTAGCACAGTTATTAAGCGAACGTTCAGATTTTGTGGCTAGTTCACCTACTGGTGGAAAAAATACACCGCCAACCCCAACAGTAAAACCACCTGTAATACTTAAAAAGAAGACATTATCATCACCTCCCGCTGTTAAGCTTGATCTCACAGTAAAGGAATTCGCTGTCGAAGCAGAGCTGCCAGCGGCTATTTTAAACGATGGCAAAGCAAAAGCATCAACATATGCACCTTCTTATAAATCACACCCACAGCAAGGGCGTCCACCAAATGAATCAAATAAAAAAGGGCAACAGGGATTTTCAAAGGAAGTCAATCACAAGAGCCCCTCTTATCAAAGGCCAATACGGCAAAAACGTGACTCCTCAGATCCCGACAGGCCAAACTTTAAGAAGCTTTTTGAAGATTTATCGTTAGGAGAGCCAGATTCGGTACAACAAAATTTGTATCAGAGGCAATCAGGATGGCACAGTGCTCCAAGGGGTAGAGGCAGAGGAAGGGGTGCATATGGAGGTATACGAAGAGGCAGCCGCAATGACAAATATTACGAAAACGATCGTACCGAAGTTGAAACAAGAGAGCCATTGGTACACTCACTTGAGGATGAGATTAGTTTCAATACTTCAATTGATGGTGTTTCTGAATCAACCCAAACTACTGAGAGTGACATTCCTAGGAAGTTCAGGAAACAGCCGCTGTCGCAACCACAACACAAACAAGCTTATCTGGCTTCCACACCATCTATTTCACCAGGAGTGGCTGATGAAGCTACAATTGGTGGCAAGACTAGAGCAGTATCTGCTAATGCAACTACTAAATCGACAAACATAAATACAGCAGCTACTCCGTGTGCAACTACTGGTGCTTCCACCACACCACCCAAATCCACAAATGAGCCTGCAACAGCATATCCGATTGCAACGGATGAAGCAACAACAACAACTGAAGCAGAAGCAGAGCAGAAGCATGTGCCTTTAGCAGATCACTCCACATCCCATGGAGAATACGATCCACTGTTGTCATCTTCAACTAGAGGTAGGGGTGGACATGGTAGAGGAAGAGGAAGAGGCAGAGGCAGGGGAAGAGGTCGTGGAAGAGGAGGCAGGGGTGGCGCATCTGGTGGCTTCAATGCTTCTGACCGTACATATATAACAACCCCCAAGCCATCGGCTGTTGGTTCTACATCTGAGGCGTGAAAGATTCAAGAGAACGTAAATATAATGTAATTATGAGATATCCATGGCAAAATATGGCTCTCCTCTTTTGTAAATCTCTAGTGTGTCACCCTTGGCTGTACGTCATAAATTAAATATTACCCTTAAGTGCATTTAATTAACTGAATAATAATGAAACTAGCCTATATAAGTCCACTATCTTTCAATGTATTTTCCATAATTGTCTCCTTAACAGCAGCCATAACCAATTGAATATTACTCGTATCAGTAGCCTGAGTCACATGAGGATAGATATTTAATCCTGAACGGTTAACCTGGTTAAATCTCCATAAAATATACTTTGCTGCCTTATTAATATTGTTACCACCGGTATAATCAGGGAAATGGGTTTCCAAAGGTGAATATTGCAATTTTTCAGCAAATACATCAATCTTGTTCAAAAACAATACAACGCTGGTCCTAGCAAACCATCGCGAATTCACAACGGAATCAAATAATGCAATGCTCTCTTCTAATCGGTTTTGATTATTTTCCTCCAATAGTACTTGATCGTATTCTGAGAGTGAGACACAGAAAATGATTAATGTGACATTATCAAAACAGTGAATCCACTTTTTACGTTCTGATCGCTGTCCACCGACGTCAAACATGTGGATGTGGAAGTTGTTACCCATGTCAAATGTGAAATCAAATATACCTGATGTCTTTTTTCGAGTACGCAACACATCGGTTGTTGATGGAATATAATCGGGTTGAGCAATTCTTTTCAAATTTGTCATGAAATATTCTGTCGAGTCAATAAGATAAAATTGTCCTTGTTTGTGAATCATAAAGTCCCTAACTTCGGGTGTGTTGTAAATTTGTTCAATCTTTTCTGCTATAGATTGATCAAATACTGCATCATTGGATCCGTCTAGGAGGATCTCATAATCCAACACTTCATTTAGAGAGTCGTAATCAAGCACATGCTTGCGCCAAGTGCCATTCACAACTTCAGTTTGATCTTGTGCATCTGAGGTGGTAGTAGCAGTTCCGTCGATGCCGTCTTCTCCTTTAGGCTTGATTAGCTCCGGATCTAAATCGATAATAGCATTAATAACATTCTTTATGCAATCCATTACATTCTTGTAAATAAATGGCTTGTATTCGTACAATTCCTCCTGGGTATATCCATTTTGATGTAAAATTTTCATTTGCTTGACAATTGTCGACTTACCACTTTCTCCAGATCCTAAAAGTAGCACTTTAACTTCGTGTTCGGTATTTGATTTTGCTGCCGCATCAACGGGATTCATGGCTTGATCCATTGTGCCATTACCACCATTGATGGTTGTTTCTGTACCGTTGGTTACGCCATTGGACAGGCCCATTTGCTTCTCATTAGCCAGGCCAAATGCTGATTGCCCGTTATTATCTAGAGTAGAGTTGTTTGATTTCTCATGATCACTGATTGATCCAGTCAGATGCTGCTGGTGCTGCTGGTGCTGGTGCTGTTGACTTGGATGTAGACTCGACGACTGGGGCTGTTGGGACTGCTGTGAAGTTTGTTGCTTCTTATTTACAGCTTGTGTTTGTTCTTGTCGTTTTGCCTGTGTTGAAATAGCTGGTTTGGATGTATTATTTACTTGTGAAGTGTCCTTGGAAGTACATGAACCCATGATCAATTGCTATTTTTAGAATATATTTGTGGTTTTAGGTGTAATAGAAAAACGAAGGTGATTAATTTGTTGGCGGCGGGGGTAAAATCAGTAATGGAAGAATGATCTAATAATGGTAAATGCAAGTTATAGTTGTTGATGATGGATATTGTATCTCTCTCAATGTGTGTGGGGCTTGTAATATCGTACCCTTGGGGGAGGGGGGTAGGGGAGTGTTTTTGGTAAAGTTGTTGTTATTTTTTTTGTTTTGTTTGAGAAGGTGATGGATTTCCGTTCGTTATGTCTTTCCCCTTTCTTTTCTCCCTTTTCTTTATTTAAATTAAAAATTAAAACACCAAAAAAACCCTCCTGTTATCTCCGAGGTATTATTATATGCAAAAATAAAATAATCACAAGTGAATGATATGCAATTTCTGGTCATCACCTGGTTCATTTGTGATCATTAGATACAACAGATATTGAAATTTACCTCCTAAAACAAAGACAATACCTGAGTTATTGAAATTTGCCTGTAACGCAGGCGAAGGATACATTATCACTGTTTTCTAAACTTTTGACCACAAAAGTGTTTCTAAAACTCCTCTAAATGACGCAGTATCCAGCCCAGATACTAGCAAGCACCAGTGTATCATATACATAAGGAGATAAGTTAGAAATAAGGAATATATTCATTGGTGTATATACAGTAGAGCAACTTTAAGTAAAAGTTGCAACAATATCTACCAATTGACCCATATTCTGATATGCCAAAACAACTCTCTGTCTTCAGTCAAGTTGAAAACTTGCACACGGGGTAGTCCAATTTTTCTAATTCCCAAAGTCCGTTATCATTTAGCCCAATATCGAAACAGTTGTCATCAATATATTTCATAAATAAACACTGACAATCTAGTGCTGTATCATTATAGACCAATGGTGAAGGAGGATTGGCCAACAAAGCAGTGTCAGCAGCACATGATGACACTTTACTAGTAAATAAAACTTCGGTTTGTTTCATACATTCAACCACTTGCTTACCGTAAAGCTTACTATATTGAAAAGTATAGGGAAATTGTTGTTGGTCTTGTATTGTAGTTGTAGCATTGGAGAAAATGGATGAGGGCTGATCTGACGATGGGGGATATGGCAGGTAGTTGGATGTATCTATGAATAAAGATGATACAATGGGACTAAAAGTAACCGCAACAAGATACGATCTCATTGTCATAATGATGTTTCAAACACCTGTTCGATATGGTACATTCTGGTAAATAAAAAAAATAATACACAACTAATATTAGTAATTTATTGATATTCCTATCTGCCTATGTTTTGCCAGTTAGTCCATCTATGTGTATATCAGGCGACACTTTTTCACTTCCACCAGTTCCAGTACCAGTTTCCCGTGCTACACTCTCAACAGTATCGCCAACACTATTTGCAATGGCATCATTCCCATTATTCACTTTCAGTTTACTGGCAGCCAATTCAGCATCTTCCTCCTCTTTTATTCTTTTCCTTTCTTCCCTTCTTCTCTTTTTAGTTTCAAATTCATGCCATTCACCTTTCAAGTCCTTGAGAAATGTCAATGGTTCTGGCAACGGTTCTCTTGTAAAATAATCATCCTTCAATGCTTCATGAGCTGTTGGCCTATGCCGAGGATTCAATGCCAACAACTTTTCTGCCAACTTGAATGCCTTTGATGTCATTATATGTTCATATTTTTCCTCAAACTTGGAAGCAATGTTGATTTTTGGTTTCAACATTTCAAACCAAGGTAGTTTATCAATTTGTGGCCATGATTCCAACGTGGGAGTTCCCAATATATTGAAAATTTTGCTCAATTGACTGATTTCATCCATACCTCTGAAAGCTGCCATCTTGGAATACAATTCAATTAGCAAACACCCAACACCCCATATGTCCACCTCACGTCCATAATCAGTAGCACCTAGCAATATTTCTGGTGGTCGATACCATATTGTTATCACTCTATTGGTAAAATCAGCAACTTCACCCTCGCCCAATATCTTCATTGTTCTTGCTAATCCAAAGTCAGCAATTTTTAAATTACCCAAATTATCCAACAATATGTTCGACCCTTTAATATCTCGATGAATTATTCTCTTTTCATGGAGATAATCCAACCCTTCCATCAATTGTTTAAAAATGTATTTGCGATGACTTTCTTGTAGCTGCAAGTCCGGATGTGTAAGCAATCCAGTTAAATCGTGGTCCATATAATCGAAAACCATATAAATTTGATTGTGTTCAACCATCATTTCCAATAATCCAACGATATTAGGGTGATCAAATGATTGTAGTAGTTTAATTTCACGTATGGCAGTGATAGGGAACCCTTCACGTTCGCTTTCTAGTCGCAATTTCTTTACTGCTACATACTCATTAGTTATAGAATTTTTTGCCTTGTATACTTTGCCGTATGTACCTTCTCCAACTTGCTGTACTCGTTCATAAATTGCACTATCCCGCAGCTCCTTTATAGAATATATCTGATTAAGAGTTAGGGTTGGCTCCACTTCACGCTTGGGGGCATTAGGAACATACGAGCTTCGACCAGACCCGGCTCCATAATCTCGCTTCTTGTTATTAAAATCACGCCTCTTTTTAAAGCTCGAGGGTCCTGATGGAAGTGGCCGTTTCGTACCTGTACTAAAGTTTGATGATTGATATGACCTGCCTGCTGGTCCTGATGGTCTAATTGGCGATTTTGGGTGTGATGCGGACGAAGAAGGTGGCGGTGGTGTTGAATGTTGTTGTTGTTGCCTGCGAGGTCCTGCTGGTGGACCATTTCTATAACTCGGCCTGT
Organism: Lodderomyces margitis; assembly: GCF_024628925.1. Classification (NCBI taxonomy): domain Eukaryota; kingdom Fungi; phylum Ascomycota; class Pichiomycetes; order Serinales; family Debaryomycetaceae; genus Lodderomyces; species Lodderomyces margitis. The sequence goes on from NW_026261791.1 coordinate 29,268, forward strand.
ACTCATCACGTTCACGGTACCCCTGTCTCTGCCTTGAGGGTCCCGATGGCGGCGGTGCATGCTGGCGAGGGCCCGTGGGTCTATTCGACATGGTGAGTTAACTGAAGGAAATGTGTACGTGTGTGTGTGTGTGGTAAACTTTGCAATTGATACTTTTGTTTGAAAAAGAATGCCAAATACGATGGAAGAAGAAAAAAAAAAAATTAAGTTGGCACACTACAATAAAGAAAAATGAAGAAATGGTCAATCCAGAACGTAGCGCTTGATGGTATAATACATCTGATAATGTAACTCTAAAGGTAGAATTTCCTCCATAATCAGCAGTGAGAAGCAACGTTGAAGAGACAATGGAAACATAGAATCAACTAAGATAATAGACCTTCCTTCGTCTATTGGCGACGAGAGAAGGGAGCGAAAGAACAACCGGATTGAATGCCTGTCTTCTGGTTTCACGCATACGCGTGAAGCTTTTCCACCCCACTTTTTGAACAACTTCTTCCCAAAATCCTTACCTCCTTCCCCTCTCTCCAATTGAACCATTATCTCCAACTACAAACCACACCATGCCACACTAAGCAGATCATTCTCTTCATTGCGACAATACAATCTACGACATCTTCTCTTTGGCCTAACTAACTCTTAATGTATAATTACAAAGTCGTGTACTGACGTCAAACTGATTATCACCAAGAAAAGAAGATTAAACCACGCAACACACACACTATCGAACGCCCCCCATTCTTTATCAACGTGTAAATTTGCACAACCATCACAGATACTCATTCCCGACAAACAACGTCATCCCCCTACCTCACTCCACTCATCTTCAACAACAAAAGGAAAAAGAGTAAAAATAAAAAATGATTGGCAGATTAGCACACATTGGATTTGATTTAGTTTTAATCAGTGGGTTTCTCGCAGGTATGAAACGCGCTACAGGTGTACAACCAAACTTAGACTTGATTGAAAATAAAGAAATCAAGACTTATGCAGGCAAGTATTTGGGACTAGGTGAACTGGTTTTAGATTCAAGTGCAGCATTCTTGGGCAGTAGTCAATTCTTTACTAGAAAATAGAGAAACCCAGGTGAAGGAGATATCATCACCAATTGGATGCTGCATGTGTGTATATATATATCAATATTAAATAAATGTAATTAACAGAGCTTTTTACCTCTTCTTTTTATTATTATTCAAGAAAAAAAACTATAGAATATACTGAAACATATGCCCATCTATCCTCTCTACTCAACAGTCACCGATTTGGCCAAATTACGAGGGAAATCAACATCAATGCCCCTATTCACAGCCAACCAATAACTGATCAATTGCACAGGGATCACATTCAACAACCCTTGTAAACAGTCAACTGTTTGTGGCACTTCCAAAGTAGTATGAACTTTATCATTGGAAATAATAGCATCACCCTCATTACAGACAACAATTGGTCTACCATCACGAGCAGTAACTTGTTCAATTGCCGACATGGTTTTAGGGAAAAGGGAATCACGCGTTGCAAATGCGATTATGGGTAATTTATCATCAACCAAGGCCAAGACCCCATGTTTCAATTCTCCAGCCAATACACCCTCCGAATGCATGTATGAAATTTCTTTAATTTTTAATGCACCTTCCAAAGCAGTAGCAAATTGATATCCTCTACCTAATAACAACAACGATTTTTGATCATTTAAATCATCATTGCACAATTTTTTAATCTTGTCTTCCAATTTCAAAACTTGCTTAATTTGATCCGGGATTTTTTGCAATCCTTGTATAATTTCTTCATGTCTACCTGCTCTTGAAATTGAATCGTTTGATAATGAAAGGGCAAACATGACAAGGGCAATATATTGTGAAGTGTAAGCTTTGGTAGAAGCAACACCAATTTCAGGTCCAGCATTAATATGGACACCACAATGAGTTTGTCTTGACATTGATGAACCTACCGAATTGACAATACCAACGGTCAATGCTCCTCTTTCTAAACAATATTGCAATGCCAATATAGAATCAGCAGTTTCACCCGATTGCGAAACAAAAACACAGGTATCGTCACGGAAAACTGGGGATCTTCTATCAAGGAAATCACTGGCTAATTCAACACTAACGGGGATTTCCGTCAATTCTTCAAAAATCGATCTTGTAGCTAAACATGAATGATATGAAGTACCACAAGCAATCATGATAATTCTTCTACATCTTCTGATTGTCGGTAACCATGCCTTTAATCCACCCAAGGTCACTGTATTGTTTTCAAAATCAATTCTGCCTCTCATGGTGTTGAAAGTTGAGTCGGGTTGTTCAAAGATTTCCTTTTGCATAAAATGTTTAAAGGGGCCCTTCATAATTTCATTCAACTCCATTTCTAAAGTTTGTATTGGTCTAACGGTTGATTCACCAGCACTCTTTGTTGAAGCTCTATGAATATGCAACTCACCATCATAAATATGAGCAATATCATCATCTTCTAAAAACAACACTTTTTTGGTGTGTTGCACAACTGAAGCTGGATCTGAACTCAAAAAGAATTCAACTGGTGTTGGCAAATCATCTTCAGAAAGAAAAGCTCTAGATTGTGAAGTTCTCAAATTTTGTTCACCAGGAGCAACAGGTATAAAACCCAAATCTTGGGCAGTAGCACCATTAGGTCCATTCAACGATGACAAAGTTTGACCAATTTGTTGTTGAGCCACTGCAGCCGATGCATTGTTTTCAAATTCAACATCAACAAAATCAACTTTCAATTTCCTATCAGTTTTGACACCAACCAACAAAGGCGAACCTTTTCTCGTACCACAAACTTCTCCTGGGTAATGGAATGATTTGACTAATAAACCATATGAACCTTCCAATTCATGCAATACTTGTTTGGTCAATTCATTGAAATCAGGGGAAACACCTGCTTTCAAGTTTAAATCATAGAAATGTTTAAATAATTTGGCAATACATTCAGTATCAGTTTCACTTTCGAATTGATGTCCCTTTGATAACAAGTACTCTCTCAATGCGGCGAAATTGGTGATGATACCATTATGAACAACGATAAACTCACCTTTGGCTGCATCTGATCTATGAGGATGGCAATTCTGCTCTTTTGGTTGACCATGTGTTGCCCATCGAGTATGAGCAATTCCAGCATGATTATCAAAAACATCGCTTCTATCAATCTTGTCATCAGCAACTTTTTGTCTCAAGACCTTAACTTTTCCGGGACATTTGACAATAATGTTGCTCATAATTTCGCCATTGTCACCGTCATTGAACAATTTCCCATCAACGGCAAATCCAGCAGAATCATAACCTCTATATTCCAATCTTTGCAATCCTTCGATAAGAGTATCAACAATTTCACCTCTGTTCTTGTCGACTAAGAAGTTAACGTATCCGAATATACCACTAGACAAATGTTGAAGTTAGTATTTCAAGACTGGTGTGAGTTGGCGAAAACCAAAAAAATAAAAAAGGGCCTTAAAGGTGATACATACCACATGAATGGAGAATAACTGTTTGTAAAGCGAATGTAACTGTAAGCGTGAGATATACCAAAAGGTCTGACTGAGAAACTAATAAGTTGAAGAGTAGTAACTAAGAAATGATCTTTTTGTTGAGGATATATTTGAATATATATGGATATAAATAGAACAAATTTTTTTTGATGTGTTGTTGTTGTTGTTGTTGTTAATTGTTAAGTTTTGTGTTTTACGTGTAACTCACCTGCATATTAAATTTCATCTACATTATTGCACGTTGCAGAACTATAACTACACACATGTCAAAGAAGCTAAAGGCGGGTCTAGTTTCCATTGGTAGAAAATTACTACATCTGGTACTACTGTATCTATCCTTGCATAACCAATGTTGTGCGCAATCAGCTTCTGCTGAAGATAGTTGAGATTACCCTCCTTTAAATTATTCAAGTAAAAAAAAACAATTTCCAAATGGTAGATCAATCACCTTTCCTAAAATGGAATAAATCAAAACAACGGAAAACAAAATATAAACCATCATCAATTTATCATCAATCACAACACATGCTTTACTACAAATGCTAAAAGGAAAACAACCCCTAATCATCTTTGAAGCAGTTGTTTTACTCTGATAATGAGCACAGTAGTATTTACGATTAGGAAACTATTCTGTTTCAGTAAACAAGCCACCAAACACACCCATTCTTCTTTGTCGTAAAACCTATTCAAAACTAAGCCTTACTCATCTCCCTTCCTCCCCACTCGCAACCCACACGTTTCAGCCAACTACAGAAAGCCCTCACCACCACAAGTACATTCTAGAAAAGAACAAAAAAAAAAAAAAGAAAAGAATGTTCTACGAACAATTGTACTTTTTGTGTGTATAGATACAACCATCATCTTTGCACCACCATTCTATTTTATTCCTGTTTTCCAGAAAGTCAAGGCGGGTTGAACTTAACTGAAATTGAAGCCTCTCTCGTTTGCCCTTCATATTTAAAGTTATTCCTCGGCCATGCCCGCACGAATCTCGGGTCGATGTTTGTCTCAAGAACGATCTTTTTTTTTCCCCTTCTCTTGTTCGAGCCGAGCTTTCTATTACAAAAACTCCGAAAGGGAGAATCAGTGTAAAACATGACACGCTTTTGCAGAAGAAGAAAATGGACGAAAAAGTGTAGATCTTTTATTGTCGCAAGACTGATCTATTGAAGACAATGTTTCACTATAGAATCCTTCTATTGTTTGAATAGGACCCTTAAATTGTTGTCAACTAAATTTTCTATTAAAACGTAATATCAAAACTACATATTTCCAGAATGGTCTTTATCTTCATAAATAATCTTCTTCTTTTCTATATAAAATCCACTTCCACCACACTTCTCAACATAATCACTGCCTTATCCCCTCCATTTCCTTTTCCTCTTCTTTTTCCTTTTCCTTTCCCTTTTTACCATCATAGTCCTTCCCCTTATCCTCATAAATTAGCGCCACCCCCTGGTGGTCCAAAATTACCAAAGGAAGAACCACCACTACCATACCCCCCAAAATTACCACGACCACCAGAGCCAGGACCTCTAAAATTCAGAGGTAAACCTTGTCCCAAGTTATCCAAGTTATCCTCTGAATACGGATCACTATATCTTGCACCTGGTGGAACACCTTTTCTACCACCCACACCTTGATGTTGTCCTTGACCAAATATTGGATGGTCTGGTGTTGGATGCATACCGCCACCAGCACCGCCGCCGCCAAAATTACCACCAACACCGCCTTGTGGAGCTTGTAAAGGATCTATATATCCTTGTAATGTAGGATTAGAAGGGATACCAGGAGGATTTAAATCATCACTGCCAATTGGTGGGAAGTGAGTAGATTGACCCAATGTATCCCTCACTGGTGGTCCTCTATCTTTAATTTGATATTCGTCTTCAAACTTGGGCATATCATCTGGCTGTCTAGTAAACGTAGGATTAGCTTCTCCACCTCCCTCTGCCGATGGGTTACCACCAGCAAATGTCGGATTAGTTGGTTGATAAGGAACTTCAGGTGTTGGTGACCGAGCAAAATTACTTTCAGTGTCTGTATGTTGTTCCTCAACTATTGGACCACCACTTTGTTTATTAGGATGAGCAAAAATCGAGCTAACTTTTTCATTATCAATGATATATCTAAATTTAGTGTTGAACTTCTCAACCAAGTCTTGAGGCAAGTTTGATTCGTCTTTAATGGGGAAGGTAATTTCATCCAAATCAAACCATTCCCAATTAATCAAGGCATTGTCCAACCTTCCATCAAGGTTTAATAAATTAATCAATGATTGAACTGTACTTATTTCAGTAATACTAACAATTAGGAACTTCTCATTGTTGTAGTATATCTCTGATTGGCTTAGTTTTTGTTCATTGGTTGTTTGCACCAACTTGAAATCTTGGGAGCTGGGGTAAATTGATTCAACGTATTTAGCAACCAAATGAACAGTTAGTTGGAAGTAATTTTGAATTGGCATGCTGGTAGATAGATAGTACTGTATGTATTTAGTGTTGTTAGAAGAAAACGAGTTTTTGATTAAAATGGTTTGCTCTGATTTTTGGCATGTATTGCTAGTCAAAAGCTGTGGCACTAGTTAGTGGTGTTATATATATAGATAAATAGTCTATATACAGTACCATGGAATACCCTGGAAGCAAGATTTGTGGAAAGTGTGCGCAAACTGTTTTGAATGATCACAATTTTGTGACACTAAAGTTTGCTCCCTTTTTAAAATGTCACACTATATGGTTTTACGACACACACTCAACTACATATAGTTAATCACAGTTTAGTTGTTGAAAGGGTTGTTAGAGCTTTCCTCATTATTGGTACCAACAAACGATGCCTACCAAAATGGAACCTGTTCCAAAGTGAATCATCCTTATGGACAGAGAACATTGCGCTGCATAAGGGAACCAAAGAAGAAAATGCTTTAGATAAAGTAGTTAATCCTTAAAAATAAGGACCTTCCCCTTCTCTTTCGGCTATAATAGCTGTAATGTTACAAGTTAATTAGGGTTGATTTGAGTTCTGCAATGTACAAAGACCACAAGAGAAGAAGAAGAAGAAGACGTCCAAAAAGCCATTGGTTATGTGGTTAGCTGTTCGAAATAAAGATGTTTGGATTTTCCACATGCCAATTGGAATCTCATCCATTCTCTTGTCGGGTTCCTACTTATCACTGGTGAAGGTACTCCTCGTCTATAAATGATCCACATCAACTGTAGCATTTTTTTATGCACAGTTTAGACGCACACGCGCTTATTAGATATATTTATGAATTGGTTAGATAAGAGTTATAATAGACCACTACAACAGTGCCTAAATTAATTGATCATAACCACTTCTTTCTTTTATAGCATTCCCCAACTCCGTCAAATGTTTTGCTTGTTGAGGTGTGTTGTTACTTGTGATTATTCGCAAACTGAGCTAAGAGATAGAGACGGAATTCCATGAGAGATTAATACTTTCAACAACTTCGCCCCCGTCTATTCTCTTGACTAGATGGTTTGCTTTATTTTAGTTTAATAGCGCGAGGTACCGGTTGGGCTGTCTGTTATTCGAAGTGTGGTGCTGGTGCTTCTGTTTCAGTCAATTTTAAAACACCAATCAGAGAAAATCAGACAACAACAACAGAACAAAAAAAAAAGGCCAACACAACAAAAAACAAGGAGACTTTTTAAGCACAGAGTCTTAGTTAGATAGTGTACAAATTAAATATTTGTTGATGGATATCATTGTACACTTCTCTTCTTTTGCAAATTGTATATATAAAACTAATCTCAATCAACGTAATACTACAGTACACATATTCAATCTACTTTTGTTTTCAAAAACAATCTCTATACGCTTTTTAATTTTCCAGTTCTTTACTTTTTTTTCGGGTTAATAAAAATTTTTTTTTTCTTTCTTTTCCAATTTCAACTTCAATTTCAATTTCAACTTCGAAATTCAAAAAAGTAAAAGCAAACTTAACTTAACTTAACTTAACTTAACTTGACTTCAGATACACATACATACACCACTCTAGTCAGTCAAATCAAACAGACAGACTACGACATACACATACCTACTCACCAAATATGACTACTACTGTCCCCATAATTTACTCATTCCCTGAGTTTCTTGGAGTCGCAGAAGCAGTGGCAGACTTGATCATTTCATCTCAGAATCAAACTTTATACAACACCACCGACCTAAAACAAATTGCTTTAATTAAAGCAGGCCAAGTAAAACGTCCATCTGTCAATAAAACAAACAGTTCACTTTCAATTTCTCTTAATCAGAGTCACAATGGCAATGGCAACGGCAATGGATCCACCGGCAGTAGTGGTGCCACACTAAGTGCTAGCAATAGTCAATCGACGGCCAACTTGAATCCAGTTACACCATCAGCATCATCAACCAACTTGGCTGCCAACAATAAGATCAAAAAGGAAAAGAAAATCTTGAAGAAGCAAGAGATTAGGTTCAAGATTGCCATTAGTGGTGGTTCCTTAATTAAAATTTTAAATCAAGGATTATTAACTAGACAAGAATTTATTGAATGGGATAAATGGGACATCTATTTTGCTGACGAAAGATTAGTACCGTTTGACAGTCCCGATTCTAATTATGGACAAGCCAAGTTGGAAATATTTGATCATATAAAGGGAGATAAACAACCACGAATTTTTCACATCGATGAGTCGTTAATTGACGACCCGCAAGAAGCTGCCGATGATTATGAAAAGCAATTGATACAACAATTTGCCAAAAAGGACTCGGTCAAATTGCCCATGTTTGATTTATTATTATTGGGTTGTGCACCCGATGGCCATATTGCTTCATTGTTCCCCAACCATGGCGAAAGTTTGAGAGAAAAGTTGGCTTGGTGTATACCAGTATCAAATGCTCCGCTGGGTCCATCAAACAGAATCACTTTGTCCATACCGGTTATATGCCATGCTGCCAGAGTTGCTTTTGTTGTTGAAGGATTAACTAAAGCCCCCATTATCAAGACCATAATGGAAAGACCGGAAAAGGGATTACCCAGCTCAATTGTGAATGAGGGAGCTGCTGGTAGAGTGAGTTGGTTTGTTGATGACGCTGCATTGAATGATTTATTTGATATTACCAAGAAGAAGTATAAATATCTATCAATCCCTGAACCAATTCACTGAAAAAGGGAATGTAAAGAGAAACAGCATGAGGTGATTTTCAATGCGTCGATGGATATTGGCTTATCTTGGAATGTTCAAGCTTTATGAATTTGTTGTTGGGAATCCTCCAAGGCATACATGCCATCTAGCGTCAACTGTAGGCAACATTCAACAACCGCGCGTCAGCAAGCACACACACGTACACTTACATATTTACACTGGTCTGAGCATAAGAACATCCCATACAGCGAAACCAATATATCTTGATGCTTTATTCGATGTGTTTGTTCACTGATTTATTATTAATTGGTGTTTTATATAATCGCCATTTTATTATCCTCCTACTGTCATTACATATACTATTTACTACTAGTAGTCTTGTATAGTTTTTAGGCTTACTTTTTTATTCAAATGGAAAATTGTATTTGAAACTGGAGACTTATATATCAAGTGTATATTCCAAGAGCTTTTAATCTTTGTAAATTGCATCTTGTTTACACATCCTTAATAATATATTTATCAGGTGCCCTCATGGCCCATTCAGTCCATGACCCGTCGTACAATTTAACTGGCACGTCAACTTTAACTATATTTTCCAACGCCAATTTCAAAATGCATGCAGTAACACCAGTTCCACACATGACAATTATACCACCAGGGTAAGTAGCATCCAATTTGGTCAAATCAACACCGAGATCTTGAGTTAATATCGATTCTATTTCCTCTTTGGTCTTGTATTCGTTGTTGGCTTCCGGGTTGAGCACTTTAGTGAATGGCAAGTTCTTGGCTGTGGGGATATGGCCCGAACTTAATCCCGGACGAGGCTCTGGGGAAGCTCCTGTGAATCTATCATGCGATCTAGCGTCGAGGATCAAGTACTTAGAAATGTCATTGTTTTCAAGCAATGTTACAATCTCCTCGTACTCAATCACTTCGCGGTCGTAGATTTCTTCATACAGATGAGGCGAGTTAACTTCATTGACTTCACCTGGAACGTTACTCAAGTCAGATGTTTCTTTGTCACTACCCAGTTTAGACACTGTTTGCGATTCAGCTGGGAAATCAAATTTCAAATAATTGGGATAGTTATCCAATAAGTACACTTTACCATGACCCGCCAATTTCAAAGTGAATGCCACTCTTGGACTCAGGAAGTTTCCCACACGATCATAAACTACTAAATTGTCCAGTGAATGAATGCCTAATTCCTGAAATGCTTCATTCATAATCAGCTGCGTTGGTAGCATGTGTGGATAGGGTGAGTCTCTTGCCCATTTATCAACGTCAAAGAACTTGGCTCCTACTTCTGGCCCCAATGTTTTATCTTGTTTGAATTCATCGTAGGCGTTGCGCGGATTGTTGGGCATGAACCAGGTGGCATCAATGGGGATTGTTCGATGTGGTGACGTGGTGGCTGCTTTTTGCAAGCTGCGGAATGCGGAAGGTTTGATTATTGAAATGAATTTGGGAGACGATGACATGGCTATTGTTGGTATTGAGTTGATGCTGGGGTTATTTTTAGAGAGTGAGTTAGTTGGATCTGTTTCTTGTTTTGTGGGGAATGGAATCCAATTGGAATTGAAAGTTGGTACTCAAAGTTTCTACTCGATTCTACCCAATTGATTTATTTGGTAAACGAATCGAGCTATTATGGGGTGAAAGAGGGGGGTGATTCAATTGGGTTTCTTTTTTCCAATCTCTTTTGAACAATACTAGAAAATTGGGGATGACGCCACAATCAGAAAAAAACAGAACGCATCAACAAAAGCTCTATCCAAGGATCAACATTGCCCCTTGATATAAAAACTTTTTTTCTTGACTTTTGCTATCAACAGAGATTTGTACCAACTAAAGTATAACATCCAATTATGAGTTTATTCGTTCTAGGTTCGACTGGGTTAGTCGGCGGCTTTATAATTGAAGCAAGTCTTCAATCAAAAACCTGGAGTAAAGTGACCACACTCACAAGACGCAAACCACAATTTGCCAATAACAACAACATCGATGCTATCGTTGAAACCGACACCACGAAATGGTCCAGCATCATCCAAAATGATGTAAAAACTCAAGCACCGCAAGCTTATATTTCATCGTTTGGAACCACGAGAGCTACAGCAGGATCAGCTGAACAATTTCGCGCTATTGATTATGGAATCAATTACGACGCGGCAAAACTGGCTAAAGAGATTGGCGTCAAGACGTGCATTTTAATTTCAACTATTGGTGCTAATGCCAATTCACCATTTCTCTATTT
>NW_026261792.1:0-34724 GCF_024628925.1 Lodderomyces margitis
GTTGTTGGATGTTGCTCCATTGTCATTAGGTATTGAGACTGCTGGTGGTATCATGACCAAATTGATTCCAAGAAATGCTACTATCCCAACCAAGAAGTCAGAAACTTTCTCCACTTATGCTGATAACCAACCAGGTGTTTTGATTCAAGTATTTGAAGGTGAAAGAGCTAAGACTAAGGACAACAACTTGTTGGGTAAATTCGAATTATCGGGTATCCCACCAGCTCCAAGAGGTGTCCCACAAATTGAAGTTACTTTTGATATCGATGCTAATGGTATCTTGAACGTTTCTGCTTTGGAAAAGGGTACTGGTAAGACACAAAAGATTACCATCACCAACGATAAAGGTAGATTGTCCAAGGAAGATATCGAAAAGATGGTTAACGAAGCTGAAAAATTCAAGGAAGAAGATGAAAAGGAAGCTGCTAGAGTCCAAGCCAAGAACCAATTGGAATCATACGCTTACTCATTGAAGAACAGTTTGTCTGAAGAGCAATTCAAATCTAAATTGGATGCTTCTGAAATTGAAGAAGTTACCAAGGCTGCCGAAGAAACTATTAGCTGGTTGGATTCAAACCAAACTGCTACTCAAGAAGAATATGCTGATCAACAAAAGGAATTGGAATCTAAAGCTAACCCAATCATGGCTAAGGCTTATGGTGGTGCTGCTCCAGATGGTGCTCCAGGCGCCGGTGGTTTCCCAGGTGGTGCTCCAGGTGGTGCTGCTCCAGAAGAATCTGGTCCAACTGTTGAAGAAGTTGATTAATTTAAAAAGATTGATTGATTTACGATGCAGAAAAAGTTTGAATGATTTTTGTTTCATGATAGATTATATTTTTAATGTAAAATTGTTTAAAATGAAGTTAAGTTAAGAGTTAAGTTTTTATTATTTATAGACAGAGCTTATAATATTAAAACAAAGTTTATAATATATGTACGATTATTTTTTAGAATTGTTTGATTCATTTTCGTAGATTTTCATTATTCTTATCAGTATCATCGCTCGTCACGTACCTGATGGTATCAACCAGTTTTTTGTCATTGTCCTCGTTATTTAAATGCGATAAACTGTTCCGCAGTCCAACTACACCTTCTGTCAATCCACCACCGTTTCCTAGTCTTGTTATGTTTCCTCCAACCAGCTGACTCGCCAATTGTTTCATTTCCTCAACTTGTAGTTTATCCATTTGATCTACTGATGTCGGTGGTGGTTGACTTTCAATATTGTGTTCATTTACTTTAGAATCATGGTTGATTGTTTGTGCTGGCACACTGGCTGCTTCTTGTTTGTTGTCGTCAGTGTTTGCTACTTGTGTTGCATCATTGCATTTTTCTTGATACGATGCTGAACTCATTATTGTTTTTTGGTGCTTTAGTGGAGTTCAATGGAGCGAGGGTTTGAGAACATAGGAATGGCAAATGCTTTTTTTTGTTTCCGTTGCAACCAGTGACACAAAAAAACTAGTCACGACATTAACTTGGGTCATACAAAGGAGTGCCCACTTTTTGCAACCAAACTAGCTGGTTCCTCTGTGTATTGGCGTATTTGCTGATATGAAAAGTGAGGTGCACGATCTTGCGTAGGCATCATGAAATATGAACAAGATGAGAAATATGTAGGAATCTATCACTATAGTTGCATTTATTTGAGACAATAACGAGAAGCGAACTGCAAGTGCTCTCACTCCTCTGGTTGATAAAGAAAAGCAATCTAAAGTATCTCAATCCCACTGATGGACTCTTACCAATGACAATGCTTGAAGCTACCACGTTCAATCGTTAAAAATAGGATGCCACCCAACAATGTTAAGCGAGACACAAACCCGAATTTTGTTGTGCACAGAAGAAGTCCAACAAAAATTTGCAATCGAGGTTTAGCATACTAAACAGCTCCAATCAAATCAAATTCTAAGTCCAGTTATCTTAGTAAAGCCAGTAACTTTCACCAATGACTGATCGGCTCACCTTGGCATCGTCAAAGCTAGTTCTCGCTGTAGAGTCAAAGAAAAAGCAAAAGAAAACAAACTTCCCGATATCTAAGAATGTAAGATTCGGCGGACTCTGTTGCGCGATTAAATTTTATAAAAGTAGAAGTGGACGTGTGCTATTCAAAAGCCTCAACGGGTTTCTTAGAACCTCGTGCAAGAATTTTAATACCGTGGAAGAATTTCCTCGGTGTAATTGGTTGGCTGTTTTGTTTACATTTTTGTTTCGTGAAGTCGAAGGTTTACCCAACAAAAGCCGGCAAGGTCTATTCTGCTTTTCTAATCTTGCATCTAGCTTATACCCAACGTGCCCATCACACTGAAGGTCTTTGCAACAATGTCAAATAGTATCACACGTCAGACGATCGGTAGATTGTCCCTATCTAGCAATGCTAACCGGTTACACCCATTTCGTCGTATAAAGCTTTCTAAATTAAGCGTAAACAGGCGCGCGTCGTATAAAGTACCATTTTAATTTTTTTACAGGATGGAAAATTGCTTCGACTAAAAGATTAGCACGGAGTCGACCAGTGTGGAACCCTGCACCTCGCGTTAATCCATCCTCCTTCCCCTCCCCTCTTTTTAATTACTCGCCGTCTCCGCAAAAAAAACATAAATTAACTAGAAAAAAGAAATGACTATTACTCTCTTACCAACAAAAAAAATTTCAATGAAATTGAAAAATTATTTTCAAACAATACAAACAATACAAACTATAATACAAACAAATATAAAAAAAATTTTTGATTAACCAAAAAGCACCCTTTTTTCCTCTTTTAACTTTTATCCTTTGATATATTTTATTTCAATTGGATACTGATCAATCTAACCAACTCACTTTGAACTTTTGGCACTGCTACTTCCGCCAATTATTTATTCCCACCTTTTCCTCCCCTCCGCACAATAACCCAAAAATATGACTGTTAAAGCTACACACAAAATTGTTCACGAAGCTAATGGTGTAGACTTTAGAGAAACACCAGCACAATTCTTTTCTAGACAGCCAAACAAGGGCCCAATCACAGACTTACAACACTACAAGGAGTTGTATCAGAAATCAATATCTGATCCTGAAGGCTTTTTTGGTCCATTGGCTAAAGAACTCTTGTCTTGGGACAGGGATTTCCACAAAATCAAGTCCGGTAGTTTGAAGAATGGTGATGCTGCTTGGTTTTTGGGTGGTGAATTGAATGCCTCGTACAATTGTGTTGATAGACACGCATTTGCCAACCCTGACAAGCCGGCGTTGATTTACGAAGCTGACGATGAAAAAGACTCATATACTGTTACTTATGGTGAGTTATTAAGAGAAGTTTCAAAAGTAGCCGGTGTTTTGCAAAGTTGGGGTGTTGGTAAAGGCGACACTGTTGCTATTTACTTGCCGATGAATGCACAAGCCATCATCGCCATGTTGGCTGTTACTAGATTAGGTGCTGCCCATTCAGTAATCTTTGCTGGTTTTTCGTCTGGCTCAATTAAAGACAGAGTTAACGATGCCAGTTGTAAAGCTTTAATTACATGTGATGAAGGTAAAAGAGGTGGAAAAATCGTCAATATTAAGAAATTATGTGATGATGCCTTGATCCAATGTCCAAGTGTCGAAAAAGTCTTGGTATACAAGAGAACCGGTAACGACGAGATCAAATTGAAAGAAGGAAGGGACTTCTACTGGGATGAAGAAACTGCCAAGTTCCCAGGATATCTTCCACCTGTTCCTGTTAACTCGGAAGACCCATTGTTTTTATTGTATACTTCAGGATCCACAGGAACGCCAAAGGGTGTTGTTCACACTACTGCAGGCTACCTATTAGGAGCTGCAATGACTACAAAGTACGTGTTTGATGTCCAAAAGGAGGATGTACTCTTCACAGCTGGTGATGTGGGTTGGATTACTGGCCACACTTATGCCCTTTACGGACCATTGTTATTGGGTGTCCCATCTGTTATTTTTGAAGGTACTCCAGCATACCCAAATTATGGAAGGTTCTGGCAAATTGTTGAAAAACACAAGGCTACCCATTTCTATGTTGCTCCTACAGCTTTGAGATTATTGCGTAAGGCGGGTGAACAAGAAATTCACAAATACGATTTGTCCTCATTGAGAACATTGGGTTCAGTTGGGGAGCCAATTTCGCCTGACATTTGGGAATGGTACAATGAGCATGTAGGAAAGAACGAGTGCCACGTTTCCGACACGTATTGGCAGACGGAGTCGGGTTCACATTTGATTGCGCCTTTGGCTGGTGTTACTCCAAACAAGCCGGGTTCTGCATCCTACCCATTCTTTGGTATTAATGCTACGTTGATTGACCCTGTAAGTGGTGTTGAACTTGAAGGAAACGATGTCGAGGGTGTATTGGTTGTCAAGGACCACTGGCCATCAATGGCAAGAACCGTTTACAGAAACCATACAAAATACATGGATACTTATATGAACCCATACCCTGGCTATTACTTCACTGGTGATGGTGCAGCAAGAGACCATGATGGTTTCTACTGGATCAGAGGAAGAGTTGATGACGTTGTCAATGTCAGTGGGCACAGATTGTCCACCGCTGAAATTGAAGCGGCATTAATTGAAGACTCTAGAGTTGGTGAAGCAGCCGTTGTCGGTATCAATGACGACTTAACTGGTCAAGCTGTCATAGCATTTGTCGCCTTGAAGGAAGCAACCGATGACGAAGCTGGTTTAAGAAAAGAATTGATTTTACAGGTTAGAAAAGTGATTGGACCATTTGCTGCACCAAAAGCCGTGATCATTGTAAACGATTTGCCAAAGACAAGATCAGGTAAGATCATGAGAAGAATTTTGAGAAAGATCAGTTCTAATGAAGCTGACCAATTGGGTGACATTACCACTTTGTCCAATCCACAATCGGTTGAAGGAATTATCAATTCGTTTGCTTCACAATTTGGTAAAAAGTAGATCTTGTGTATATTACGTATATTTCTAGAGATACCAAAGATTAGACTTAGACTAATTAAAACGAATAAAGATGTTGGTTGAACAAACCGGTTGAGATGGCCCTTCCATTTGGATCTTGATACCATATTTCTATTCATCAAGCAGCTCCTTATAATCCTCCAAGGTCAATGTATTGCCTGAAGTTCCAAGAAGTTTCTGAATAAGCCCATTGTCAACATCGTGTAGAAGCACATGAATATGGCTTACACTCCTGACACTTTGCAAACTCGACCAATTTTTAAACCAAAGTATATTGTCTTCCAGAACACCTTTTTCAATAAATGTCTTTTCCAAATATCGTTCAATAATTCGTCTGGTGAGTGGCGATATATCTCCTACAGGAGAGTCGGCATCATTGGGTATGGTTAATTTCGACCAAACACATAAATGAACCACTGAGTCTTCGAAATAGTAAGGAAACTTGTTAGGAATTATCTTTACATCGTCATCATTATAAAGAATAAGATCTTGCGGCTGTGATATTGAATATTCTTGTGATGGTGTTGCTGGTGATGTTTGACAACGAATGTCATCTTGTTTCCATTCTAGCTCTTCATTTAACACATAGTCATTTAAAGTAATACCATATGCCAATAGATCGGTTTTAAATTGTTGATAGTTGTGGAACTGCTCTTCGCTTCTAGCAAATGATTCAAGTTGGTTTGATTTTACAAATTGCTGGATTTGCGTCCAGGTGAATGGACCACCTTCTTTGACTTTGCGTTCAATCGTCATAATGAAAACTGTATATGTATAAGCAGTAGCTCCTTTCCTGGAGAGCAAATAAAAGAGGTTTACATTGTTTGCATAAATGTGTCTTTTGGTTTACTTTATATCTTTCCTCTTCATAGGGCTCTATTTTCTGTGAATTTCTCTTCCTTTTTGTGTTTATCCACGTTTTCCTTTTTAAAAACTCCGATTTCAAGATCCACCTAAACTAGCAACACCTAAATTTGAGCTTATCCATATGAATATCATTGATTCTTGGGGTATAGAAGGTAGGATTTTGCTCTATGCTGAGAAATTTGATCTTAGAAGTCCATTTATGGCCTCATCAACCTACTACTCATTAAACTATACAACCTGTCAATCAAGAAATGTAACATGGTTGCACTGCTACCATTAATGTAATGTTACATTGCAACATAAAAAATTATATGACCGAAACACAAGGACTGGTCAGAGTGTGCATGGCTCTGAGATTTAGTAACTAATCCTGATAGACACTTAAAAACGACCTCTTGACTTGGCTACTTTCCTCTAGTGGTTTTGATGATGACATGATACTTAATTCAAGAATAAGACTAGTTGCGTGTCTCCTCGTTCCATTCTAGAGCAAGTCACTTCATCAATGAAGATAACAAGCATCTTTCACGATTGCAGCCCACCGTTTTGATGTTTCTTAATGATTGCAAAGAAATTACTGCATGTCGGGGTTGTGTTTGCCATATCAGCAAATATAAAATTTTCTCTGTGTCGATCGCAAAATCCCTCGCAAACTCCTTAAGATCTTCTCAGCATACAGATGAACTGATCTTTACACTCATTGACAAGAACTGTCGCAACACTAAATCCAACGGAGCGTTCCAAGAGTCGACCAATTGATATCAAATTGATCTAGTTCACTTCACAACGCAAACTGACATAATAACAACAAGACGAAAAAAAATGGGTATCCACAAACTAATCATCCTAAGACATGGTGAGTCTCAATGGAACCATGAAAACAAATTCTGTGGATGGATTGATATTCCACTAACTGGAAAAGGTAAAGAAGAGGCCGAATACGCCGGTGAATTAATCAAAAAACATGGATTATCCCCCGGAATTTTGTACACCTCCAAACTAATACGTTCAATTGAAACTGGTTTCATAATACTCAAGGTGTTAAACAAACCGTGGGTTGACCATATAAAAACGTGGCGTTTGAACGAAAGGCATTATGGCCAATACCAAGGTCGTGATAAACATGACGTATTTGTTGAGTTGGGTGAAGATAAGAAGAAATTTCAATACATCAGACGAAATTACCATGGTTTGCCACCATTGATTGATCGTCAACACGATGAATCAATTGATGAAAAATACGATGACTTGTTGAATAAAAATATATTACCCAGAGGTGAATCTCTTTCGATGGTTATGGATAGATTAATTCCATTTTTCAAGTACGAAATTTTCGATCATCAAATGGTTCAGTTGAATAAAACAGTGTTGATTGTGACTCATGGGTCAGTGGTTCGAAGTTTGATTAAATATTTGAACAAGGTGAGTGATGATGATATACTGAAGATTAACGTTCCCACTGGTGTGCCATTGGTTTTTGAATTAAATGATCAAGGTGATTTGGTTAAACCTTATTATTATTTAGATAAAGAAAGAGCAGAAAGGGGGATTGAGAAAGTGAGAAATGAAGGGTTGAAGAAAGAGTAGAAGTGTGTGGTTTTTGTTGAATGTATATATACGGTGTCTAGGATTGTTTCAAAGTGGGATCCCGGATGTCAATTTTGCAGCAGCCATTGTAGCTCCTCTTTCACTTGCACTAAGGCGGTTGCATCAATAGATACCAGGTTTGTTGTAAACAAGGAGGAAAAGCATGCCCATCTTTTGGGATGTCTTTTCTTTCAATGTTCCATAATGTGTGGGACAGCAGTGCTTTGAGAATGACAGTGATTTGTTTATTTTTTTGATTTTTTTTTTCACTTTGATAGTTACGATGAACCAGGTAAAGCCATGTCACATCATTCGCTATGGAACCTACTCCGCTCTTTCGTCATCCTTAAACTAATCCAATTGGCTATAATATACTTTACCCCGTCTCGCTTCGATACATCATCGCAGTTAATCATTGATGACTTGGCTCAATCTTCATCAACCGCGTCACCATACAATCTTATAATCACCACCATTTTAAACAAATTGATCACTTGGGATTCAGTTTACTTCAATGACTTGTTTGCCAATGAAATTTCTTATGAACATCAGTTTGTGTTTTGTCCTGGTTGGATCAAATTGGTTTCTTTACTACCGAGTACAAATTATTACCAATTACAAATGTGGAGTGTTTTAATTTCCAATGCTTGCCATTTTGCATCGGTTGTAACGTTATATTATCTAAGCAGGACGATTTATGACGCAAAAGTGAGTTACATAGCTGCGTTGATGATGGTAATATCGCCGGCGGGTGTGTTTCTAACCACAAATTACTCCGAAAATTTGAACAATTTGACTACTTTGTTAACAATATATTTGTATTACAAGGCAATCGATTTCAATAATGTTACCACAAGGAGCAACAAATCGATCAAGAACATCTGGTTCTATCTATTAAGTGGTGTTTTTTGTGCATTTAGCTTCACCATTAGAGCAAATTCATTATTATTAGGCATATTATATTTATTAGACTTATACGACTTTAGCATTACTGATCGTGACAAGGTATCTAGTGCATTGTCGATTGCCACTGGATCCATTCTTGGGATGACATTTATTGGTCAAAATGTCTACCATTATCTCACATTCTGTCCTCAAAGACGAGGCTGGTGCTTGAACAAATTGCCCAGTTTGTTTCTGTATGCACAGTCACATTATTGGAACAATGGATTTTTATCATACTGGTCTTTGAATAACGTGCCAAATTTCATTCTTGTTGCGCCCGTTTTAATTTGGAATTGTTATTCAGTTAGGTCCACGTGGAGAGTGCTTCCTCAGTATCGGAAATTAATGCCTCTTGTTGTTTTAAATACAGCTATAATCATTGGTGGTGTATTCTTTTGGAATGCACAGATTTTGAATAGAATTACTAGCTTTTCACCATTGATTTACTGGACTTTAGCTTTGAGCTATAACAAGTCATGGATCAAGTATGTCTTGGGGTATATATTGACTTGGAATTTGATCCAAACTGCACTATTTGCAGCATTCTTACCACCAGCTTAAAAGGCGGAGTATTTGAGACGCTACCGTATGAGGTTTTTTTTTATTTTCTTTTCTTTTGGTTTGTTGTTTTGGTGGTGCAGTTGCTGCGAATTTTTACCTAATTGGGTGCAGAGATACGACGGTTATCACTAGCCTCCGTCATTTTTACTTCGAAAAAGGGATATTAATACGCACAGTCAAGTGGTGTGCCGCTGCTATCTATTAATATATATATTCTTGCATCTGCTAGCATACCCTCAAGAGGAAATGAGTGGAACTTTGTTTGAGGCCATTTATGGAATCAAATGAATTCGACAACAGAAACAGCTACCGTCTCTAGCGGATGGTTACTGCAGGTCCTCACAGAACAAGCATTTATACTATTTACCATCCCTATTTGCATCTTATTTGCCTATTACACCAAGACCAAAAATGATAAACTGAAATTGTCGGCAAAGAGTAAACCAGCATCAGGTAAAACATCAGCATCTAAGTTGGACCAACGCCCCTTTGGATACTGGGAACCCAATCATTCATTCAAAACCCCAACTCCTCCTCCATACCCCAATTGGTCAGTGACTGATACCAAGCCAATACCATATCGTGCATTCAAACACAAGTATAACGTAACCATGGGTATACGAAACATGGATTGGAACTCTTGGATTGAGTTGGACAATCAATGGAAGTTCTTCCATGATTTGAAATTGAAACGCATTGCAACCAAGGGTGATGAGTTGTATAGAACTAGTCCAAAGGGAGTTGCTGCATCGTGGGAGTTTCTTGAAGAGTTGTTGGATTACTTACCAGTGAGATATCCCTCGTTGTTTCAATATGATAAAGAGAAACGTATAGTCAAGATTTTGGCTACTGATGAAGTATATGATTTGAATGATAAAGACTGCAATCCTATTGTGACGGCTGCCAAATTGATTCAGGATGATATTGCGATAATGGTTGAAAATGAGGATGATGGTCAGTATTCATTAGAGCTGGGATGTGTTACATTGGCTGGATTTTGGAAAATTAAAGACAAGTTTCAAATGAAATTGGATCAAATACACACTTCGGGTGATGTGCCCAAGTACAGAACGCATTTGGGCCCCGCCATGAATAAATTTTTCCGTCGTTTAACTGTCGAATCCCCCGTGGTGCGTAATAACTATTTTGTTCAAACTGATAACCATTTGGATTGGTCTTCGTCAATTGGATCAGAAGATGAATCAAATATTGGGTGGAACACGGCGCCTGATGCTACTGATATCAACAATTTGTATTTCCGAAGTGAACGTCAAAGCTTAAGACGATTACCTAAAACTGGAGCGATTTCATTCACTGTACGGACGTATTTCATCCCCATGGTTGAATTGTGCAAGGAGCCATATATTCCAAGAAGATTGTTGAATGGAATAACTAGTTGGACTGAAGATGTTGGCGAATACAAGGGGTTCCATAAATTTAAGGGCGTGTTGTTGCCCTATTTAGAAAAAATGGCTGAGGAGCAGGAATCAACTGGATTGGATCTGATGCTGGAACCACAAGTGTATCCATTTTGAATGCGAAAGTATAGTTCAGTATTGGTGTGATTTATTTTACAAGTTTGTGAATATTTGTAGCAATGTAGCAGAGTCCTTCTCGTTATTAAATTCTGAGTTTTCATATCCCTAATTTGTTCAATGAAACAGCAATTTGGAATAGTTCTACAGCCCATGCAATATGCAAATTTGATAGGATTCTTATTGATACGCAATATCTTCAAGTTTTTCAAATTTCCAAGCTACAGTAGGATGCCAGAAAAACCACACTCCCTCAAACAAACTTTCTCGAGTGATTCTGGAAAAACAATATCCTCATCAAATAACTGACAACTCGATAGATGCCAAAACTTCAATGTCGAGTGAGATCCAAAGTTTAGCTTTTCTTCTGTATCAAAACGACAGTTAGTAAGGCGCGAGTTGACTAGAGAATCATGTATTTGAAAACTCTCAAGCGTATAGGCCTTTAAAGACAAATGAGGTATGTTCATTGGGATACAAACCCAAGATCGTTGTTGGCTCGAAATGAGCTTCTAAAATAGTGGCAAACCCAATGAAAACTGTTGTTGTTCAGTGTTGCATTTCTCTTTGATTAACAAAGACCTATACACTCATAATTCTTTAAGAATCTACTGCACTATTTATACACTTTTAGATTGTACTGTTTTTATTGATACTTACATTAAATCAAAACCCCCATAAGTTATACTGTTCCTCTCCAGTTATAGTAACACTCTCTCATGGATACTTAGCAGAAGTATAATATTATCTTCCCTTCTAAAAATGTTGGTTACACACATTTTTATGCGTTTTATCACACACACTTTTCTATCCCTTTTCTCTACAGATAAATGAACACACACATAATAATCTTCTACACTTCGCCGTACAACCAGTGTTGACCTCATCATACCCACAAACTTTAATCACAACATACAGGAACAAGAACCACGAAAGACTGCTGAAACCCCAACAGCCTAAATACATACCTGTCTTTATATGCTGAGTGATGTAGAGTAAAGAAGGAATTGTAAGGAAACTGCAAACGTACTATACTGGCATCAATGGTAACGTATTATATAACAAAAAATGTTAAACAATTCATTTATCTCTTTGAATGCACTTCACAGTTAAAAAAACACCAAAGTGTGATTCTCAAATAAATCTGAAATTGATCAAATTAATGTGATAATTAACTCCCCTTAGGTGTTGCGCAATTTTCAAAGCAAACATTCGCAATTGCGCATGAGCTCATTGTGGTTTAAATTTGCGGTTTTTATAATAATATTAAGATCTATCTGATGTTTTATTATTTCTCAAGTATTATAATTATTGGTCTAGTGTGTATGTGGCGTTGGTCATCCAATGGCCTTGGTGCATCAAAATACATACATATACAACCTCAAGGCTTGTCAGTGCTACCAAATTCTGATATAATTAACCTTTTATTTTCTATTGTATCTGCGAATATATTATCCAGTTTAAGTATCTGCCGCTAAGACTTATTTTTATTCTTCTTTTACACTATGAGTTGGTTGATTTTAAGTTCAAATGGGCAGATAAAAGATGAGCATTGCAAAGAGAAATATCGATCTATATAAATGGTAAACTCTGCTGGGTTGAGGCAAAGAGTGAGTCTTCCTTTGCTTTTCGTATTACAAACTATCACACCTCAGAAATAAACGGATTTCATAATCATGAGTCAAAGTTTTATCAATGCATTAATCAACAATCCAGTCTTTATTATGGCTATTGTCCCTATATTGCTTGCCGTGGGATACTACTTGCGTAAAAGCTGTTGTCCATTAACGAAATCAGCTGCATTGCAGATAAGCAGCATGGCAAAAGGCAAGAATGAAAAATCTGCAACAATCACTTCAGCCCAAAAGATGGCTGAAAGGCCATTTGGGCATTGGGAACCTGATTACGATTTTAAAACACCAACACCAAACGAATATAAGGGATGGTCGTTAACCGATAC
Source organism: Lodderomyces margitis (assembly GCF_024628925.1). Lineage (NCBI taxonomy): Eukaryota > Fungi > Ascomycota > Pichiomycetes > Serinales > Debaryomycetaceae > Lodderomyces > Lodderomyces margitis. The sequence goes on from NW_026261792.1 coordinate 12,385, forward strand.
CAAGCCAATTGCTTATCGTGCATTTAGACACAAGTATACCGTTAATATGGGAATTAGACCAATGGACTGGGACAATTGGATTGAATTGGATAATAATTGGTTAAAGTATCACAATTTGAAGAAGGAACGTCTTGCTGAAAGAGGCGATAAGTTGTATGCTATTGATCCTTGTGCAATGGATGCAGCATGGGAAGTTCTTGATGAATTGTGTCGGTACCTACCAGCTAGATACCCTACAATGTTTGAGTTTGATAAAGACAAGAGAATTATGAAGATTTTACCAACTAAAGAAGTATTTGATTTCAATGAAGAAGGCTTCAACCCAATTTTAACCTGTGGTTTGTTAATTCAGGATGATATTGTCATTATGGTTGAAAGTAAAAAAGATGGTTCTTATTCATTGCAAGGTGGGTGTGCCTGTTTACCAGGATTTTGGAAATTGACTGAAAAGTATAAAATGACATTGGACCAGCTTCATACCGAAGCAGGAGTGCCTAAATACAAGAGCCATTTAGCTACTGGTATGAACAAGTTTTTCCGTCGTTTAACGGTAGATAAACCTGTTTTCCGTAACAATTATTTTCTTCAATTGGATGGATATTTAGGATGGTCTAAGTCATTGGGTGATGAAGATGATGATAAATGGTTTGGCTGGAAAGTGGCCACTCCAGCAACTGACATTTCTGATATTCATTTCCGAAGTGAACGTCAAAGTTTGAGAAGATTGCCTATAAGTGGTGCCGTTATTTTCACCGTTCGCTCTTATTTCATCCCCATGACTGAATTATGTGAAGAGCCTTATGTACCAAGAAGATTATTGAATGGAATTACTAGTTGGACTGAGGATGTTGGTGAGTACAAGGGGTTCCATAAATTTAAGGATATTTTATTGCCATACTTGGAAGAAAAGGCCAAGGAGCAAGAGGAGCAAGGATTGGATTATTCAAAAGAGCCTCAGAATTTCCCATATGGTGCTTAGAGAATAGAGAGTTTGAGCAACTTTGAGTAGAATCCATACATATGAATATTTAAAAATAGAAGATTTTGATAATTGGGTACTGCTTCATTAAACGTAACCCACTCTAAACCAACTACAATTTACATAAACAAGTTTCTAATAATATAACTTAATATATATTAACTACTAATACAAAAGAATTAAAAAAAAACTAATTGACAGATCACTGTTGTTTTACCCAATAACAAATAACAATAATGAAAGAGAAATATGTTTCTTAATCCCTCAAAGATTAAGCTCTTTCACCTCTCAATCTTCTAGCCAATTGAATATCCTTCTTTTGAATAGTAACTCTCTTAGCATGGATAGCACACAAGTTGGTGTCTTCAAACAAACCAACCAAGTAAGCTTCAACAGCTTCTTGCAAAGCACCAATAGCAGAAGATTGGAATCTCAAATCAGTCTTGAAATCTTGAGCAATTTCTCTAACCAATCTTTGGAATGGCAATTTTCTAATCAACAATTCAGTCGATTTTTGGAATCTTCTGATTTCTCTCAAAGCAACGGTACCTGGCTTATATCTGTGTGGTTTCTTGACACCACCAGTAGTTGGGGCGGATTTTCTAGCGGCTTTAGAGGCCAATTGTTTTCTTGGGGCTTTACCACCAGTGGATTTTCTTGCTGTTTGCTTAGTTCTAGCCATTGTGTATAATGATAAACTTAAAGTATAAACGGAAAAGAAAGAAAAGGAGAAATGGAAATGGAAATTTGGTTTGGGGGAGAAAGTTGATGATTTTTAAACCCCAAAGTGGAAGCTGTGTAAATATGTCATTAATGAGAGAGATAATTTAAACTTAACGTGTGCGATTGTTTGTTGTTGTTACATTAAGGAAATTGCTACCTAGGCTTCTTCTTCGTCCTCGTCCTCTTCCTCTTCCTCTTCTTCTTCTTTCTTCTGTTGTGCTAAGTAATTTTGTGGTTGATACGCTGTAGACTAAAGAAGACAAGGAGAATAATGTGTTCTGAAATTTACACATAAATTCTGGTCCATCTCTTTCCATGTGTGTACTGTATATAAACCACTTTTTCCTTATATCAGTGTCGCAAATTGGGGTCGTGTATTGGAGAATAAAGAAAAAATGACATTCTTCTGTCACTGGGCTGACACAAAGTTAGATTGCAAAAAAACAACAAACAAACAAAAGTTAAAGTGTCTTTTGTTTGAAACAGAAGAAACAAAAAATATTTTATCACTAAAACTTACTCGACTTCTTTCTTCAATGTTTGCTCCTTTGTTACTTCTGTTTCATTCAGCCTCCTATTTTCTCTCTCTCTCTCTCCTCTCCTCTCCTCTGGAAAAGAAGTCACACAATTTGTAAATTTTGCTTTCAGTCTGTTTCTTTTGGCGTTTGTTTAAGCGCCGAGACTCTCTCACAACTTCCTTTCTTCGCATTGTCTCGTTACACTTCTCTCTTGTCTCTTGTGTTACCTTTGCTACTTTTTTTTCGTTCCTTTGTCCTCCCTTCAGTACTCGCCCTTCTCTCCCTTCGCTCTCTTCTCTCTCTTTACCTCTCACCTGTTTAATCCCAGACCATACACACACATAACACACAATAGAAAAATAAATTTTAGTTACAAACCATTCACTCACACGCTCACACACACACACACACACACTCTCTCTCTCTCTCTCTCTCTCTCTCTTTTGTTCCCCCAATATATAGTTGATAGATTTCCCCTAATCAATTTTTTTCCCACTTTCTTATAATCTTCTTCTTCTTCTTTTTTCCTTCTTCAGTTTATTTGTTTTAAACACATAACCCCCATTTTAACAAATACATATACTATAATCATCAACAATGTCTGGTAGAGGAAAAGGAGGAAAAGGATTAGGAAAAGGTGGTGCTAAGAGACACAGAAAGATCTTGAGAGATAACATTCAAGGTATTACCAAGCCAGCTATCAGAAGATTGGCAAGAAGAGGTGGTGTTAAACGTATTTCTGCCTTGATTTACGAAGAAGTTAGAATTGTTTTGAAACAATTTTTGGAAAACGTTATCAGAGATGCTGTTACTTACACTGAACACGCAAAGAGAAAGACTGTTACTTCATTGGATGTTGTTTACGCTTTGAAGAGACAAGGTAGAACCTTGTACGGTTTCGGAGGTTAAATGTTGCTGTGTTTTTGCATGTCACTATTTTAGCTTATTATTATTCAGTTCGGTCATTGGGTTCTTTTTTTTAATCTATTAATAATTGATTAATTAATGTATAGTAAGGGTGTATCCAACGTCTTATATCTTTTTTGTTTTTCCTTTTTTTTGTATTTTGCATTTTTGTATTTTTCTTTATTAATATATTGACGAACTAGATTCGTCTATTTATTAATGAATGTGATTACAATTTTTGTAGTGGTGCCGGTGTTGGTGCTGGCACACCTTTTGGTTGAAAAGTTGGTGATAAATTGGACCGAACGGAAAAACAAAAACAAAACCATGTATTTAATCCAGAATATAAAGTGCTTGTTGGTAATACAAGTTAGGCAGAAGTAATAAGACTCAACAGAAGTATACTTGTTGTAACAAAAATATAATTTATACGACGAGTCAAAAGCAAAATGAATGCAATCAATTCTATGAACTAAATCTTCTTACATAATACCTCTTCTGCCATCACCAACTCATTCTTCTTTCTCTTTCTCTTGTTCCTTTTCCTTTTCCTTTTCTTTTTCCTTTTCCTTTTCCTTTTCCCTGTCTTCCTTAGCTTTAGCATCTGCCAATCTTATCCTATCTCCAATTTCACCCGAATCAACCACTTTCAAGTCAACCTCTTCACTTAGTATTCCCTTTTCTTGAGCAACTTCAATTATTTTCCTCAATTCATCAGTGGAAAACTGACCATCAAGTGGGATCTTCCCCTGAGGCACCTCCATTCCGTCATGATCAATCTCTAGACCATATTCTTCTTCTTCTCCTTCTCCTTCTGACTCGGTTTCTGGTTCAGAATCCAGTATTTCTTTGTGTCTACGTGTAGTATAATGGGCCATCTCGATATCCTCTTTTTCCCGCTCTTGTTTTGAATGAGCCTTTGACTTTGACTCATTTTCTTCTTGCTCTTGGCCTTTATCTCCATCTCCATTTCCATTTTCTTCCCCTTCAAGCATTTCTTCTGGTAATATTGGATGTTTTTCGATAAGTTCCTCGAGTTTCGTTGTGATCGACTCTTCAATAGAGTCACTTCTTTGGTTTTGTTGGGGTGGCTGTGTATATATCTCTACTCTGTCTGTACTCATATTAGTGTAAATCTGTTATTTGTTGTTAATGGGAATATATTCAAGTAAATATGGAAAAGGTAACTGAATGTTTAATTTCTCTTAGTCTTGAGAATGTAGATGTATTTGGACCTGTTTAAATGATGAAAAGTGTATGTGTGTCTATTGCTTTTGTTGTTTACAAATGATAAAGGCTGAGTAAGTAATTAATTGCTATCGGTAAGATTTGGTTATAAACTTTAACTGACTTTCTCCCCACAATGCATATATTTACTTTGTGCATTTGTTATACATTAAAAACGAACAGAAAATATAATGTAACGCATGTTTTTAGTGACGTAATGAATTCCTAAAATAAAAGGTCGTGTAATTTTGACATCCACAGTTTTCTTTGTCAAATTTGCAACAAAGATAGAGAAAGACTTACGAATTGGCTTTGGCCAAAACTTGGGTCATTACAGTGGCATGGGAGACTTTGGTGAAATTGAGAGCAAAGTTTTCTTTTACAGCTGGTCAACATTTGACGAGATACAGGCCATTTCTAACTTATTCCTATCCTCTATAACAGTGCAAAGCACCATTCTCTTTCTGCTACTCCAACTCCAGACCATCGGTTCACTTTTGTTTTCCTTCCTTTTCCTCCTCCTCATCCTTCTCTTTCTTTGATATTTCTCTAATACCATTCAAAAAATTATCAATTCCTTCACCTTTATAATCATACTTTAAACTTTGTGCCAACAAAAGCCCCGCTCCTTCATTTGCCCGCAATTGCTTACTCAATTTTTGCTCACTTTGTTGGAAAAATCCACTTCTTATAACATCGAGAATCTTGGCCTTGGTGGGGTTTTGCGCAATGGATGGCGGTAAATATTCACCATACATTTGCTGCAACTGTTCTAATGAGAGATTGTCCAAGTGGTTGTCTATTGTAGATATGTCCAAAACAGATGATATTGACCCTATTGGGAGTTTAAATTGAGGTTGTTGCGGTTGGGATTGACCTGTTGGAGCTTGTTGTACAGATTGCGCTGCTGCTGCTGTTGTTGTTGTTGTTGTTGTTGTTGCCGTTGGTTGAGTCCCTTCATGTGGTTGACTTTGACTTGTCTGTTCCCCCTCTTTATCTTCATTCATACTACAAATTCATTAGTTAGCACAATTGTTTCTTTCATTAAACGGGTTCCAGTCATTATATAAAGAAAATACTTACTCAACATCCTCTTCATCGTCAAGGCTAACCAAGGACGATATCAGTTGAATCAATTTGTTGTCCTTTTCGGTCAACTTCCCAAGATCATCAACATCTCCAACATCTTGCAACCAATAAAGATACTTTGCCCCACTACTTAAAAAGGTAAATGCAAATACTCGTCCAGTATTGCAAGACTTTATCGTTTTAATTGTCACATCTCCGGGAATTAACAATAACTCATCTTTTTCCATCTGTTGCGTTCCGTTAATCTGCAGTGTTTGGTCCTGTTTCGGTGTCCATGTGAAATCTAAGAAATCAGGCTCTTCTGCACTTGGCTTGATGGAAATCACTCCTTCATATGGCAATGGTGTGCATCGATTCGTGTCTTCATTGTATTGCACTTTACCTGCGTGAAACTTTAGTGATTTAGATGCTGATGTCATTGCTTACCAGGTTAGCTTAAAGGTCTATTAAAAAAGTCTAAAGATATGGATGGATGCTTGTGGCAGGTTGTGTTTGATCTTTTGGTTGCCACTGAGATAATTAATGAAAGAAAAAAAAATCAAACCAAACCAAACCAAATCAAACTGTTACCAATACACTACCCAATTTTTTTTTTCAATTCAGACTTCAACTCACCGTTATATCATCCACATTATCATCCACATTATCATTACTGATGGCGTTCCCACCACTGGAAATAACAGAAATAGTTCAGGAAATTGCTTCAATTCTACGGTCAAAGAATCAGACTTTGGCAATATCGGAGGCAGCTTGTGGTGGTTTGATATCAGCGTACATAGTCTCGGTTCCTGGTGCATCAGACTTCTACATTGGTGGTAAATTACTATATTCATTGAAACAACGATTGAAGCTTTCTGGCTGGTCGGATGAAGAGATTGCCAATTATATGGGTCCTAGTGAACAAGTGGCCTTAAAATTAGCACGAACCGCAAGGTATGAATTAGGATCGACTTATGTGCTTTCAGAAACTGGGTTTGCTGGTCCATCTACTGATTTGCATTTGTCTAATAATAAACAGACAGATGAGGCAAGTGTGACTGGTGGTGGGGTCAAGAATAATGACAAGGATGTTGATAATGGGGTCGCACCGCATGTGGGAACAGTATTTCTCGGATTTACTGGACCCAATGGTGATTTCTCAACTAAAAAGCAATTTGGAAATCAAGATAGGTCAAAGAATATGAGTGAATTTGCTAAATTTGCTTTGGAATTCTTGTTGGAACAGTTGCAAAATTGAGTGGTTCTAGTGAGCAAGCTTTATGGGTAAAAAAGCACACGTTTCGAATATTTTTTTATTCAATATAGGGACGTAAGAGGTATAGCAGAGGTCTTTAGGGTATGTAGTGACTGTTGTATAATAGCTTTATTAGTGTCAAAAGTTGAATTAAATAATGACGGTATATTTGGAATATTTTGCAACATTTTGTTAATAAATTTGTACAAAAATATAATAAAAATCTGAATATTGATAAAAGTGGTATAACACTTCCAACTGTGAACAAATACCATTATAAAAAACACCTCGAGTTGGAACCTTACTCAACTAAAAGTACATTCAGTTATCACCAATAGTCCAAGGATTCAAGGTGAGTTCAATTTTTGGGTCATGTACCTGTTCTTTACACAACTTTTATAACACCAAAAATAAAAAATCCTTACAATCCACTTTTGGAAAAATTGCTCAGCACTAACCAACTTAATAAGGTTAAAGAATAGCATCTAAAGTTACCCTCCATAGGTCTCAGTACTATTCAAAAAATCTTAAAAGAGAAGTATACTGTAATTTAGAGATAGAGTCACATGACCACATCACGTGAATTCCTGACGCGGTTCTGGGTTTTGTTTTAAATCGGAATTCAAGGGAAAAAAAGAGACACACAGATCAAAAACTGGAAAAGGGAAAAAAAGAGAGAAAAAAAAAAAAAATAAAAAAAGACAACACGAGTGAAAAAGGTTTTGTTGATTGAATTGAATTGAATCCATCCTAGATATTCACTATACTTACATCAATACAGTTCCATCAGTAGTCGACTTCATTGTCAGCTTTTAGAAATAATAGATACATAACATCCCAATCACAAGGAAGGATATAATCGTGAACTTTATCACCCATTAGTTGTTTACAAACAAAAAGAAAAACACAGATCAACACCAAATCGCCAATCAACAACAACACAAAGTATTTCTTCCCCTCTCCCCACCACACTTGACAGAATTATATACACAATATGACTTCAGGTATGTTTAAAGACACCCATCTGTAGTTTCTAGAATTGATTATACTAACGTTTTATGTCCCAGTAGTCGATCACCTGCACGCACCACCTAGTTCCACGTCCCAAGATATCAAAATAATCAAAAAGGTATTAAATGGTTACGTTGGTTTTGCAAACTTGCCCAAACAATGGCATAGAAGATCTCTCAGGAGAGGCTTCACTTTCAACATTATGGCTGTTGGTGAATCTGGATTAGGAAAGGCAACATTGATTAACACTCTTTTCAACCGTGATGTCATGCACAAGAGTGGTAATAAGTTAAACAACCTTGACGAAGATCAAGAAGATGACTTTGAAGATGCTGAAACTGAGCCACTGGAGAAGGAAGGAGAAGTCGGTGTTAATATCAAGAGTACGGAAGCAGAAATTGAAGAAGATGGAGTAAAGTTGAAAGTTAGTGTTATTACTGCACCAGGATTTGGTGAAGCATTAAACAACATTGATTCATGGAAGCCAATTGTTGATGAGATAAATAATCGATTCGATTCGTACTTGGAGGCTGAGTCACGTATCAATAGATCAACTGTTGTTGATAATAGAGTACATGCATTTTTGTACTTTATTGAACCAACTGGCCATTCATTGAGAAGTTTGGATATTGCCTTGATGAAGCAAGTTCATGAAAAGGTTAACTTGATTCCAATAATTTCCAAGTCTGACACATTGACTGATGAAGAAGTTCATGAATTCAAACGTGCCATTTTAGCTGATATCGACCACCATGGAATCAAAATCTTCTCTCCTAGTGTATCGGAAAATGAAGATGAAGAAGTGGTTGCCAACACCAAACACTTGATTGAGACTTTCCCATTTGCAGTTATTGGATCAACAAATGAGGTTCAAACTGGTGATGGGAGATTGGTCAGAGGAAGAAGATATCCATGGGGTGTTATTGAAGTTGATAATGAAGATCACAATGATTTTGTTAAATTGCGTCAATTGTTGGTGAGAAATTTCTTGGAAGAATTGAAAGAAACAACGGCAAACGTATTGTATGAACATTATCGTACTGAGAAATTGAGAAAAATGGGTATTGAACAAGATAATGCCGTGTTTAAAGAATTTGATCCTGCCACCAAGCAAGAAGAAGAAAGAGCTCTACATGAAGCTAAGTTGGCTAAAATGGAACAAGAAATGAAGGCAGTTTTCCAACAAAAGGTAAGTGAGAAGGAAAAGAAATTGCAAAGATCAGAAGCTGATTTATTTGCTAGACATAAAGAAATGAAGGATAAATTAACCAAACAAATTAAATTATTGGAAGATAAAAAGGTCCAGTTGGAAAAACAGAAATTGTTGCCACAAGAACCATCACCACAACCTGCCCCACAAAAGAGTCGTAAAGGTTTCTTACGTTAGAGGGTGAGGGATGAGAGTGCCATTAGCAAAATGAGAGAAGTTGCATGGTAGTGGTGACTTGGTGGTGTATGTATATGTCTTTCATTCAGTTTTAAGAATATCCCTATTTCAACTCTGTTCTGAATACAAATGTATAAAGAGTATAAGTAGATGAGAGAGAGAGAGGGAGAGAGTGTGAGTGAGTGCGTGTATATTAGTCGATAGTAAGTTATAGTTGACAGGTGAATGTGATAATTTTTTCAACCCTTTTGCTGCTGAATCTCCCTTTAAGATTTATCTTTACTACTTCAAAAGTTGAAATGAGACCGTTGATAGGATGATCATTCATATGTAGAATGGTCTGTTTACATAGGCTGTGTGTATAGATGTGTGTGCGTATTGTGTTTTTTTTTTGTTATGGACAGTGGAATGGTAACAAAAGTATATTATGTGACTACTGGTAGATTTGAAAGAGGAGGTGAAATAATAGACGATGGGAGAAGAAGAAGAAGTTTTGTTAGCATAACTGCGTAGCGGAGGAGAGAAGAAGCAAAAGAAGAAGAAGAAGTTGTTTAGTTTGGGAAGATCAGCCGTGGTTACTTTTTAAGTAGTGATGAGATGGACCGAGCTATTGAAATAAATGTCGTATGACGTAAAAGTAAAAATTGAAAGAAAAAAAATGTCACAAGAAAAGAAAAGAAAAGAAAAAAAAAAAAATAAAATTCTCTTTGTTTGCTGTTCTCAATCATCATCAATTAAATAATTTGTTTTTATCTTCCTTTAAATTGCCCTTTGAAAAGGAATTGTCATCAATCAATCAATCAGTCAAGTGATTACACTACATTCTATTCATCTTGTTTTCCTATTCAGACACATCAATTGATTAACACACACACATACACACAAGTTCACTCAGATAGATTCAAAGTTTATTTCACTACACAATTTCAATCTCAACAATAAAGAACGACAATTATGCCTGCAGCCACATCTAAAAACTCGACTCCATCATCAGCAAGTTCCACTCCCAAACAGGGTCAAGTAGACACCGACAAATTATTAGAATTGGTTTACACATTACAGTTTGCTTGGTTTGTTGGTAATGTACTCACTTTATTTGGTTTTATCGCCAGTACTTTAACATTTCTTAGAATCTTGCCATCTTTGTACAAATTAGATTATTTGCTTACATTGTTGGGTGTTTTGATTTCATTTGGAATTTTGGTTTTCCAATTGGTGCAAAAGAATGGTCTTAGGTTTGGTATTTTAATCAAGGACGATAATACTCATTATATCTTGCTTGGTGGATTTTTATTGTTTCTCAGACCTTATGTCTGGTTAACTTTAGTTCCATTTGCTATATTTTCAACATTCCATGTATTGGCTTATGTCAATGGATACATTTTACCAATTGTTGGATTAGACAAGAGCAATATATCATCAACTATTACTAATTTTGTCAGTCAAAATAATGCTAAATCAATTGAAGCTGCTAGCGGTATTGAATTGGTTACTTATGTTTGGTTGCTTTTGAGAATGATTACTTTTAGAAAAAGATCATTGAGTCCAGTTTTGGTTTACACTGTGTTTTTGAAGAAGAGATACGAAGTTAGTGCTTTTACTAGAGGTTATGTCAAGGTAGTGGCTGATGCTGGTGACAAGATTGTTAATGATGTTAACCATCCTGTTTTGCGTGATGTCTGGGCCAAGGTTAGAAATGTGTTTGGAATTGTTGATCAATACAAGTTAGTCAATGATTACACCCAAGAAGGACAAAAGACAAAGTAGATGTGTGTGTTGCTAGTGGAAAGTGAGAAAGAGAGAGAGCGAGAGGGAGAGCATTAAGGTCTTGTGTTATGAGTTAGACAGGGAGAAGTGGGGGTTCTATTCTTCATTTTTTTTATACACTTTAGCAAAAAGCTAGTAAATAATAAATGTTTTGTTTAGAAATATAGAATAGTACGAAGCTGTTATTTAGCCAGATCTGTGGCTAATAGAAGATTTTCGTGCCAGGCCACTTGTAGTGCCCTGCTTCTATTAACCAATTGGTTACAGGAAAACAACCGAAGAAAAAAAAGGTGTAGCACTAGATCAAAAGGCAGAGTGTTCCTCTAGCTCCTTCACACACACACCCCACACACCACACAATGCGACCGAATACACAAAGAATAAACACACTACCGTTTTATATCAGTCTACTATTGGGTGGCTTACTAATTCTTTTTACTTTGAAATCCTACACCTCGAAATTAAATGGCCCCGATAAACCTAGCTGTCGAGTGGTTTGGATGTATCCATCCTACATCAAAATCAATTCCTTTGATCAACTGCATACCAAATACGCTTCGAAATATTCAACATACTTGTATCGAGAACAGGGTAGGGATAAGTTACCTTCCGATGAAGGAGATAATGATGCTGTTTCGAGCATGGAATTAGAAGGAGTACCGGTTTTATTCATACCGGGAAATGCTGGTAATCATAGACAAGCAAGATCAATTGCAGCAAGGACATCAGAACTATATTATGAGATGAACGATAGTGGTGGACGAGAAGGAAGAAGATCATTCAAGACAAGACTTGATTTTTTCACGCTTGATTTTAATGAAGATTTCACAGCATTCCATGGTCGAACTATACTAGATCAAGCAGAATATGCCAATGAAGCAGTTAAATTCATATTGGATCTATATTCGAATCGACCACATCCACCGAAATCAGTCATTGTTGTCGGCCATTCCATGGGTGGCATAGTTGCGCGAATAATGATGACCTTGCCTGATTACCTACCCAATTCAATTGAAAATATAATAACTTTAAGTTCACCGCATTCAACATCCCCATTGACTTTTGATGGTGACTTGTCAACTGTTTATTCAGCAGTGGATAAGTTTTGGTATTGTGGGTTTACCAATTGTTCCAGCTCTAGCTCCTCCTCATCCAAATCAAATCAATTGGCGAGGGTGGCTCATGATAGGTTGCATAATGTGGCATTAATTTCCATCACTGGTGGGGCATTGGACTCAACATTACCGGCAGATTATACAACCTTAGGTTACCTTGTTCCCAAAACCAATGGATTCACTTCGTTTTCCACGGGGATGCCCCAAGTATGGACCCCCATTGATCATTTGGCCATTGTATGGTGCCAACAATTACGAACAAGGATTGCATTGGCATTACTTGAATTGACCAGTCTTGCTGATGGTGAGAATACGCTAAGAGATCGAATGAGAGTATATGAACGATATTTCCTAACTGGGTTTGAAGATTATGTGACTGAAGATAAGCGATTACCTGTTGTTTCAAAAGAGGATGCATTTGGGGGAGAGATGGGGCAAATGAATAATAAACTCGAGGAAGATGTGATTTATACTGGCAAACAACTTGGCTCACGCAACTTGTTGACTTTGGATAAAGATAAAGACTATCAATTTACTTTATTATCATCAGTCCCATTACAGAGCTTAACACAGGACCATCAGGACCCACAATTATCAGTGGGATTATTTAATAAAGAAGGAGATGGCGCTGTGAAAGACGTGTCATCATTACAAGCCACAATCCCTAACTTCAGTAAAGATGCGAGCGATGTATCTGATTCTTCATATGATGGACCTAAACAGCCATATTACAGTTTAGTGTTGAATTCAACCATGTTGAAACAATATTCTTCTATTTTGTTAACCCTACCACAATATCAACAAAGTTCAGACATATATTGTCAATTATCGACCAAGCGGACACATTACTCATTGAATAAAGGCGGCAATGGTGTTTTATCATGGTTTAAATTTTTCACAAAGGGTCATTCAATTAGCTTGCCTTCAAATCGACTATTATTGACAAATTTCAAAATCCCTCAAGCATGGAGTAGTTTATATGTTTACAAGTTGAAATTGACTAGTGGTGGCTATAATCAAAATCTAAATGGACACTATTTCAATACATTTATACGACAATGGACTGAAGATCCGTTTGAAAGTAAATGGTTTATTAACGTTGGGAAGGACAAGAAAGAAGATAGTTTACAGTTGACTATGCATGGAATATCTCCTTTTGTTCCATACAAAACACAATCTGATTATGGGTTGAATTTACAAATGTGGTCCAGCGGTGATGGTAGTGGAAGCGGAAAAATAAAAGGAAAAATGAGACGCCTACCAGTTATAGACATCAATGTGTCCATTGATGTCGGTGCTAGTTTGAAATTATTGATTCTACGTTACAGAATCACTATCGTGGCGATGAATATTGCTATAATCTGTCTTGTTTTAGTGGTACAATTTGGTCAATATGGTAATGGTAGTAAGACGGGTAAATCGTTCCCATCATTTGATCAACTGTTGATATACTTAAATGCAAGATATTGGTGGGTGATTGTATTGGGATTGATATTGGCCAATTATGTAATCAATATACCTATTGTCAATAAGGTGTTGCATTATGTTGATCCAGTGGTTTTACAAGATTATAACAAGTTTCTTATTACCAACAATGAAGGTGATGGCAATGAGTCCCAATTTAGATCAAATGGGTTGTACTTGGGATTGACCCAAAGCATTTCCATAATTGGAGTATTGTTATACTTGTGTTGTAATTTCGCCATCTGGATAACTTATATTATATTGATTGCAATGGGCACAGTGATAAATTATGGAGTTAGGTTATACCCAACTAGATTTAGAGTCAAATCGACTAGAACAAGATCAATGTTGGTTAAAGTTCAACTTTATTTCATGGTGGTTGTGGTGTTGTTGATCCCCGTATATTTGCCGTATCAGATTGTATATTTGATTTGCTGTATTCATCAAGTGATTAATGTGTTGAAAGATTGGCCATTATCAAGAAGAAGAGGAAAAGGAGGAGATAAAATAGCAGCAGCGGCAACAACAACAAATACATCAGTAACAAGTGGTGAAGAAGAGGACGAAATAAGAGCAGTTTCATTGCTCAATTATCAAGCATCGTGGTTAATGTTGATGTTATGGATATTACCTATAAATGTCCCCATTTTGATTGTGTTTATTCACAATTTACAATTGAGTTGGCAAACTCCATTTAGTAGTCATCATAATTTACTTTCAATATTGCCCATTTTATTAATGACTTACTATAATAGCCACAACCAAAACAAGAAAAAGAAAGGAAGTAATGGCGGCGGTGATGCCAGTGGTGGCGGTGGATGTATATTACCTAGATTGAGTTACAATAGTACAAGACTAGTTCAAATTGGAGTGGGATATATTGCTATTTATTCATTATGGTATGGAAGTAGACATACTTTTTATATCCATCATTTGTTTAATTTGTTGTGTTGTTTGATTTGGATTGTGTTTTATTCAAGTGGTGGTGGTAATAGTAATAGTACGGGTGGGTACATTAACAATGGGGAAGATGGTGGTGGTGGTGGTGGCGGCTTTAAAGAGGATGGATTGGGTTTGAAGTTGAGTTGACTTGTGTTGAGAATTAGTTGTATATATAGAGAGACAAATCTATTCCAAATAGAAACATTAAAGACATAAAGTACTTTAAAAGTAAAGATTTCATACAGTGTAAAAACAGTAATACACAGTTATTACTTCAGAAGATTGCTGGAAGAGTATACTTTTGGAATCAATAACCAAGAATAAGATGATATTGTGATTACAGAAGAAACAACTTAAATAGTAATGATACACAGCTTTTATTAAATAAAAAAAAACTGAAAACCTATATTAATAATATACATATAAATTAACTAAAGAAGATGACCAATCATTTAGATAAAGTATTTCCAAACAGTAAACAAAAATTAGAAGTGAATAAAGAAACAAACAAACAAACAAAAAGGGGAAGATTATTCCTTTTAAGTTAGGTTGTTTAGTTTGAGGCTGATGAGTATTTGGTAACAGCTCTAGTACCTTCAGAAACAGCATGTTTAGCCAATTCACCAGGCAAGATCAATCTAACAGCAGTTTGGATTTCTCTAGCAGAAATAGTAGATTTCTTATTGTAAGCAGCCAATTTAGAAGCTTCAGAAGCAATTCTTTCAAAGATATCATTGACAAATGAATTCATAATAGACATAGCCTTTTGGGAAATACCAGTGTCTGGGTGAGTTTGCTTCAAAACCTTGTAGATGTAAGATGAATAAGTTTCCTTTCTGGCCTTGGTTCTCTTCTTTCCACCTTCGGTTGATGAGGAGGTCTTTTTAGCGGCTGGTTTCTTTTCAGCTGGAGCTTTTGAAGCTGGTTTCTTTTCTGCTTTTGGAGCCATTGTTAATAATAGTATAAGTTAGATTAGTTGTGTACTAAAGATAAGTAATAATGAAAAGAAAAGAAAAGGAAAGAAAGAAGTTGTGTATAATTTATTTGAATTTGAAAAGTGGAATTTAAGGAATATTTATGTCACAGAGGAAAAACAAAAAACAAAAATATAATTAATAGACACTTACTACTTACTAACCAAAGTCAAAACAACAAACAAACAACACAGGTGGATTAGCTAGTAAGTAGTTAGTTATTAATTTGTGTAATATGCTCTAGTACTTCCTATGCTAATGTAATTGTTTATTTGTTTATTTGTTTGTTTGTGTATGTATCTGTATGTCTTCCACTACTATTATTTCTTTGCCTTCGTGTATTGAGGAAGACAAAAAGTTCTCCTGGTGAAAGAAGAACGATCGCGAGGCTACTGAGGAGAGAGAGAGAGATTGCCACAAGAGAGAGCGAGAGTAAAGACAGTGGCGCGTAGAAAGAGAGTGGAAAAAAGAAGGTCGTGTTATTTTGTGGAAGTTTTCTCTCTACGCGCTCTTGTCTTCTTATCATAAACAAGAGTAAAATTCAGTCCAAGGTGCGTAAATTTAAGACCCGAGAATAGAAAAACATTTTGTGTGGAGAAGATTTGTATCCTACAGCAAAAGACAATAACACCATTAATAACAAAAGGCTTGGACTAATACACAATGGCACGTACATTGTGACAAGCATTGTGACAAGAGAGGAAAAAGGAGAGAAGAGAAGAGAAGAAGGAGAGAAGATGAAACAGGAGAAGGAGATGAACAGCAACAGGAGAAGATCACCAAAGTACACGACTATAGTAATAGTCTTTAACTGCGTAATCTTTGTTCTTCTTGACATTACCTGTTTTGGGCGATATGTGTATGTATGTGTTTGTGCGTGCGTGTGTGTGTTTTGGATATTCTCTTCTCTTCTCTGTCTCTCCTCTGTCTTTGTTACTCTTACCTCTTACCTCTTACCTCTTACCTCGTGCATATAGAGGAGTATTGTTGATAGTTTCTCTTTATGTCTTTACAGTTGGTAGTTGTGTCTAAAGGAGAGGCAACAAAAAAAAAAATATAAAAACAATTGATAATTCCCTAATCCTAAAAATTCACTTTAATCTAATCTTTCTTTCTTTCTTTCTTTCTGTTATAGTCAGATTATTATTACTACTTTTATTAATCAAACTAATATCTATTATATAAACAATGTCAGGAGGTAAAGGAAAAGCCGGTTCAAGTGAAAAAGCTTCAACTTCAAGATCAGCCAAGGCTGGATTAACTTTCCCAGTCGGTAGAGTCCACAGATTATTGAGAAAGGGAAACTATGCTCAAAGAATTGGTTCTGGTGCCCCAGTTTACTTGACTTCAGTCTTGGAATATTTGGCCGCTGAAATCTTGGAATTGGCTGGTAACGCTGCTAGAGACAACAAGAAGTCAAGAATCATCCCAAGACACTTGCAATTGGCCATCAGAAATGATGAAGAATTGAACAAATTGTTGGGTCACGTCACCATTGCCCAAGGTGGTGTCTTGCCAAACATTCACCAATCTTTGTTGCCAGCTAAGAAGGCTAAGGGTGGTGCTTCTCAAGAATTATAAGCTAATTTTTGAAAGCAATATAATATTTTGGAAGGGAAATCACATGTTACATGTTTGCACGTAACATCTGGGTTGAAGAAGAAAGGTACTATAATTCCCAATAAGAGCAACCTTTTCAATTGTATTCTTACAAACAAAACCTTTTTTTAATTCTTTTGCTTTGATTATGAGGTTTTATCACCTTTGTATATTGGGGTAAATTCTGGTGTATATTATTATTATCATTATTATCATTATAATTATAAATTCTTTTTTTATATTTCTTTGGCTATTGTTAATGACTTTAACTGTAGTTTGGTGAGTCTTTGCTGGATTCCTCAGTTCTGGCCCATTTCACGGGAGAAAGAGAGAGGGAGAGAGAGTCCTTTGAAATTTTGTTGCTGAGATAAAAGCAAGAAAGCAAAATTAATCTATCCAATTTTCAAACTCAAGACTACACTAAGACTAGTTGAAGCACTTTCAACAATGGAAAAGTTTTCAAACTGGAGAGACAAAGCTACTGGTATATCACCATTTATGCCATTCCCATTCCCCCATTCGGCCAGTAAAGGAAATAACAGCAGTAGTAGCAGTAACACCTACAAGTTCATCACATCTTCCAAATTCAATGCAATTTTATACAAATTTATATTATTTTGCACCAAATTACCAATATTCTTGACTAAAGTACCATTTTTCATCATTGTTTCAACCCTATATACATTAACTGGATTCAAACTATTCCTCACTTTTACATTTACGTTTTTATTTGGGTTTAACCCCATTGAAATTGCCGTTGATGGTGTCAAATCATCACAACGTGATAAATTGCAAAGCTATAGACCGAAACGGGGTGAATTGGTAATTGCCAATTATTCATCTCCTTTGGATGGATACATTATTGCTTCAGTATGTCAGTCATCTTCCAATATTGTCATTCTTGTGCCTGATAAACAAGGCGATTTGTATCAATACACCCCATGGAGTTTAATTGATCATTGTTTTAACCAAATTCAAGGCAAGGGCCCAGTAGAAGATGTGTCCAAGTTAAAAGATAAGTTAGTGGTGTTGCTATTAGAAGGTACTACGTCGAATAATTCGGCATTGTTGCCATTTATCAAATTGAATGACAAGTATACCTGGGATGATTTCGACAGGGTAAAGTCATTGGTTATTAAATTGTATCCCAATTATTTTACATTGCCAATCCCTTATATTTCAAGCTTGTATTATCTTTATCAGTTATTGACTGATTTTACTAGAAAGAATGCCAGAGTCAAGATTTATGACTTTGATAATACCGGAAACAACAACAACAATAATAATAACAAGGGTACAAAGCAGTTGGATATATCTAAAATTAGACGAACTTTTGAATTGAATTCGTTGAATTTGATTAATCAGGATTTAAGTATTGATGCCAAAGCGAGATTTATTGATTACTATTTTAATCATAGTGTTAAGTAGACACACAAAAACTTGATCTTTATCTTTGGCTGAGTTCTTGTTTTATCCGGAGACGGGAGGAGAGTTTTATCGACTTCAAGTTTCGGTTCGTGGTATGTATATATATATATAGCTTCAATTATCCAAAAGAAAGTTCCTTCTTTTAGCTTAGGTCAGTCTTGTTGTTTCTTTGATTCACGTGTAGGACTACGGTCTCGATCTTTTCTATGGGATGACGACGCCTTGTCTCTTGATCGATGTGACCGATGATGTGACCTATGCCTACCACTACGTGATGACTTGTGTGTCTTTTCTTTTGACTCTTTGGTTTCAGTTATGAATTGTTCCATAGGATCAATGAACTCGTCATCTTCATCAGCAACAGCTTTTTCATCAACTGACATCTTCTCCCCAAAAGCTTGCATCGGGTCTGCAAACTCATCTTCCTTTGCATCTTCTTCTGTGCGCTCTTCTCTTTCTTCTGAATTGGAATTGTATTCAATAGCTTTTCGTTCAGATACTCCATCATCATGATCACTCTTGATTAACTTTACTTCTTTACTCTCTTCATCACCCCTTTCCAACTGTTTCCTCACTTCGTCGTAGTTGATCAAATAATCATCCTCTTTTTGACCACTTCGTAGCTTATAATAACTATGATCAACATGTAACATTCGATCACCAACTTTAATGCCATTGAAATTATCAATAGCTAGTATACAACTTTTAAAATTGGCATATTTTAAAAACGCAAACCCACGATGCTGCTGCTGCTGCTGCTGCTCTTGTTGTTGGCCAACTTCACGACTTTTTACTAAATTTAAATGAGTTGGTATACCATATTGACTGAATATAACTACTAGATCATGAGGTTTAATGAAGTTGGGGATATTGCTGATATAGATGTAGTTTGTATCTCGATATTCATAATGCCACGAAGATTTGTATGAAGTTGTACTTGATGCTAGTTCTTTTTGGTTTATTTGGTTTATTTGCCTGATCTTGTTCATTACTGAATAACGTAGAGGTATGGAATTTATCAATGTCAATTGAGATATGGGATTGGGGGATTTTGGTTTGAGCTTTTGAAACTATTTTGTTTCTTGGTGTGCATATAAATGATTTCAATACTGAGGAGATGAGAGAAGAGCATATTTTTTTTTTCACATCTTCATTAACTTACTTACTTAACGTTTACTACACACAGTCACTACAAGACATTCATTGAACATGGCTAGGACTAGGGGCGATTCCAAGCTGGTACCAGCGCCAAAGATGGAGGATTTGGCTTCTTCAAAGAAGAGAAAACAAGATGTTGAAGATGAAGATGTGGAAAGTTCAGACGATGAGTTTATTGTTGAAGGAATGATAGATCAAGGAAGTGACGACGAGGATGAGGATGAGGATGAAGAGGAACAGGAAGAAAATGGAGAAGAAGAAGAAGAGGAGAATGAAGGTGATATCAGTGAAGCAAGTCAATCAGACTTTGATTCTGAAGAAGAACTCAACAAATTAATTGGAGAAGAAGAAGATGAAGAAGATGAAGAAGATGAAGATGAAGATGAAGATGAAGAAGAAGTTGATGCAAGTGATGACAGCTCGGTTGAATTTTCAGATGAGCCACAAGATGATTTATCCGATGTCAATTTGAAAAATTTGACGGTGAAAGACCCATCAGGAGCTCAAGATATTCAAACCAAATACTCGGATGGAAGATTGAGAATTATTAAACCAGAAATTGAGCCCATATATGATAGCGATGACAGTGATGCTGAAAATTTCAATACTATTGGTAATATCCCCATTTCGGCATACGAGGAGATGCCTCATATTGGTTACGATATCAATGGTAAGAGAATTATGAGGCCTGCTAAAGGGTCTGCATTGGACCAGTTGTTGGAAAGCATCGATTTACCACAAGGATGGACTGGGTTATTGGACCAAAACACGGGTACTTCGTTGAAATTGACCGATGAAGAATTGGAATTGATTAGAAAAATCCAAAAACAAGAAAATACCGATGAGAATATCGATCCTTACGAACCATTGATTGACTGGTTCACCAAAGATCAAGAAGTTATGCCATTAACAGCCGTGCCTGAACCCAAAAGACGATTTGTTCCCTCGAAGCACGAAGCTAAACGAGTAATGAAAATAGTCCGTGCTATTCGTGAAGGACGAATTTTGACCCCAGAAAAAGCCAAAGAGCAACGAGAAAAGGAAGATGATGAATTGAATTTCGATCTTTGGGATGATGAAACTGAAGTTCCTGATCATATAATGAATTTGCGAGCACCCAAATTACCACCACCAACAAATGACGAAAGTTATAACCCACCAGAAGAGTACTTATTAAATGAAGAAGAACGTCAAAAATGGGAAAATGAAGATGCCATTGATCGTGAAAGAAACTTTATTCCTCAGAAATATAAGTCTCTAAGACAAGTTCCTGGGTATCAAGACAGTGTTCGAGAACGATTTGAGCGATCATTGGACTTGTACCTTGCTCCTCGTTTGCGTAAGAACAAGTTGAATATCGATCCTGAAAGTTTAATCCCCGAATTGCCATCGCCAAAGGACTTGAGACCGTTTCCTATACGTTGTTCAACTATATATGAGGGCCATACGGGTAAGATCAGAACTGTTTCAGTTAATCCACAGGGCATTTGGTTAGCCACTGGATCCGATGATGGAAGTGTTCGCGTATGGGAGGTTTTAACGGGGAGACAGGTGTTTAAGGCACAAATTATTAACAAGGAACATAATGGTGAGGATCACATTGAAAGTCTTGAGTGGCATCCTGATTCCGATACTGGTATTTTGGCAGTTTGTGCTGGTGAAAATGTCTATCTCTTGGTACCACCTATTTTTGGCTTTGATATTGAAAACAGGGGTAAATTGAGAATTGAAAGTGGTTGGGGTTATGATACGTTTGGAAACAAGAAACAGGATATGAAAGTTGGCAACGATGAGGAAGAAGGTGACGGTGATGGTGACGATTCTGGGGCAACAATTTCCACCAAGAAGGATGTGGCAAAATGGATCAACCCCACTGCTACTCAACAATTACAATCCATTTCGGCAATTATACAGTGCCGTAGAGCTGTCAAGAAGATTTCCTGGCATAGAAAAGGTGATTATTTCGTGACGGTTTCCCCCGATAGCAAAAACACGGCAGTTTTAATCCATCAATTATCCAAACATTTATCACAATCGCCATTCAAGAAAACCAAGGGAGTTATAATGGATGCCAAGTTCCATCCTTTCAAGCCACAATTGTTTGTTGCTTCACAACGTACCATCAAGATTTATGACTTGTCGCAACAAAACTTGATTAAGAAGTTGATGCCTGGTGTTCGATTATTGTCCACCATCGATATCCATCCACGAGGAGATAACTTGTTGGCGGGTTCTTATGATAAGCGTGTTCTTTGGCACGATTTAGATCTTAGTGCTACGCCATACAAGACTCTAAGATATCATGACAAGGCAGTACGGACAATCAAATATCACAAGGGAACATTGCCACTTTTTGCATCAGCTTCTGATGATGGAAGTATACATGTGTTCCATGGTACGGTGTATGATGACTTGATGACTAATCCGTTGTTGGTTCCATTGAAGAAATTAACTGGACATAAAGTGATTAATCAGATTGGTATATTGGATATTGCTTGGCATCCAAAAGAGGCATGGTTGTTTAGTGCGGGTGCTGATGGTACTGCTCGTTTATGGACAACTTAGATGTATAGAAGAGGAGAGGTTCAGTTTGTTGTTATATATAATACAATAATTGTTACAACGTATACATACACTATCTAAAATTACACCAACGCAGTTATTGACTCCTCTTCTCAAAGTAGGGAGCAGCACCACCAGGTATATATTCATCACCAATCAAAGTGGTATTTTCATACTTTACTTGAAACAAGTCATCTTCATTAGACTCAAACATCTGCGATAGATTAGCTCGTATATTATCAACCACTCCTAAATTA
>NW_026261793.1:0-7750 GCF_024628925.1 Lodderomyces margitis
TTCTCTAACAATTCTTCTTGCGCCATAATCCAATTACGTAAACATTAGGTGTCCCCTCCGTATGCCACTTCGAAGACGCGACTATATGTAGTTATTTGCAAATGACTATTTAACTGTATAAAAAACAGGGTGCATGGGTTGGATAGGAAAGCTTTAAAGAGTAGAACTTTATCAAATAGAGCGAAGAAGAACTGAGCTGTGAACGCCTTTGACTAATATAATCCATCAGATAGTAGAGAAGGTTACTATATTGAAAGCAATTAATAAACAAGGTTTGAATTACCATACTTCAAGAGGTACCTTTAGGGGATGAAACCGACGTCCAATTGAACGAAAAAACAAACAACAGGGTTATTAGTTCAACTCGTCGTGTTTACCATGTCTCAAGGGATATGCGGCAATCAAACACTGTTATTGAGTGTATCTCTGAAGTTAGTCGATAGTATTTCGTAGGCAGCGTCTCATGAGATTAATAAAAAGAGAGATACATTCATTGCGTGGAGTAAATTTCAATATAAATAAAAATGAAAAGTTCCTTAGTTGTTAAATTACAATTTTAAATAGTTTTAGAAATTAGAGATTTTAATTTTAATAAGAGTGTTTATTATATCGTTATGATGTCACAATTTGCTTCGTCTACTCCAGGAGGTCCTGCAACTTCAAACTCTACCTCATACTCAAGTGATTCCATCCTACTACAGGGCCAATTTCTATTGTACGTGTTGAGTCATCTAAGAATTAACAACGGCCATTCCACTTGCTTCGTAATTTTTTTCCACTCCACTGTGTCACTCAAGTCATTACTGCTTCGAAAACGTGTAGTCTATTTTTACACAGCTGCACTCTCAGTGTGTGCTACAACTCTCCTTCATCTTCTCTTGTATGACTAATTTTTCAACGTTTATTGGTTCGCACAAAAGAGGGCCTGAATCGCTCAAAAGGGTTTCTGTGCAGGTTTTATCTGGACCGGCGCTAAAGTTAAAAGAAAATCAATTTTCTTCAGATCTTTGGCTTTTTTTTTTTTCACTTGCTTTCTGACTCATACATACATACAACACTACGCAATGAGTTTTAGGTGTTCCTCACAGAGGTGTATACGAAGCCTCTCGTCTAGTGCTACTCGATGCGAAAAGAAATTAAACAAGTATTCGTCCATTGTCACTGGTGATCCATCTCAAGGTGCATCTCAAGCGATGCTTTATGCCACTGGGTTCAGTGATGACGATTTCAATAAGGCTCAGATTGGAGTTGGGTCTGTTTGGTGGTCAGGTAACCCATGTAATATGCACTTGATGGATTTGAATAACGCATGTGCTGATTCGGTAAATAAAGCGGGGTTGAAAGCTATGCAATTTAATTCAATTGGTGTTTCTGATGGTATCACCAACGGTACTGAAGGTATGAAGTACTCCTTGCAATCGAGAGAGATTATCGCTGACTCTTTTGAAACTATGACTATGGCTCAATTATATGATGGAAATATTGCTATTCCAAGTTGTGATAAAAACATGCCGGGAGTATTGATGGCAATGGCCAGACATAATAGACCAGCAATTATGGTTTATGGTGGTACCATTTTACCAGGATCTCCAACATGCGGGGGCAGTAAGAGTAATCCAGCAATTGCCGACAAGATTGATATTATTAGTGCTTTCCAAAGTTATGGGCAGTACTTGTCTAAGCAAATTACCTTGGAAGAGAAACAAGATATTGTTCAGCATGCATGTCCTGGACCAGGTGCTTGTGGTGGTATGTACACAGCAAACACCATGGCTTCAGCAGCTGAAGTAATGGGATTGACGTTACCTTATTCGTCATCATCGCCTGCTGTTTCAAAGGAAAAAGCTGAAGAATGTGCCACAGTTGGGTATGCTTTAAAGAACTTGTTAAATAAAGATTTGAAACCAAGGGATATTATTACCAAGAAATCGTTCGAGAATGCCATTACTTATATCATCGTCACTGGTGGATCGACTAACGCCGTTTTGCATTTGATTGCAATTGCCTCTTCATTTGATATTGAACTTACTGTTGACGACTTCCAAAGAATTAGCGACTCGACTCCATTGCTTGCCGATTTCAAACCATCGGGTAAGTACGTCATGGCTGACTTACAAGCTAAAGGAGGTACACCAGCGGTTATGAAGTACTTGTTGCAAGAAGGATTGCTTGATGGATCACAGTTGACTGTTACTGGTAAGACTATTGCTGAAAACTTGGCTGATTTGCCTGGATTACCAGAAGGACAAGATATTATTCACCCCGTTTCAAACCCATTGAAACCAAGTGGCCATTTACAAATCTTAAAGGGTACTTTGGCTCCAGGATCGGCTGTTGCTAAAATCACCGGTAAAGAAGGAACCTACTTTAAAGGTAAGGCCAGAGTTTTCAATGAAGAACATGCATTTATTACTGCTTTAGAAGCAGGCGAAATCAAAAAGGGAGAAAAGACTGTTTGTGTTATTAGATACGAGGGACCAAAAGGTGGACCGGGAATGCCAGAGATGTTGAAGCCATCGAGTGCGTTGATGGGTTACGGATTAGGTCAAGATGTTGCTTTGATCACTGATGGTAGATTTTCTGGTGGATCTCATGGGTTCTTGATCGGTCATGTTGTCCCTGAAGCTGCTGAAGGTGGACCAATTGGTCTTGTTGAAGATGGCGATGAGATTGTTATTGACGCTGAGAATAATATTATTGATTTGTTGGTTTCTGAGGAGGAGTTGGCCAAGAGAAGAGAGAAATGGACTCCGCCTGAACCAAAGTACAAGAGAGGAACTTTGTTCAAGTATGCTAAACTAGTCAGTGATGCTTCAAAGGGATGCGTTACTGATATTTAAAAAACGAAAAAAAAAAAAGAAAAGAAACGAAGAAAAGGTGGTGGTGCATCAAAAACCATGTATATTTATTGTCTATATGAAAGACATTGTTTAATTCCAAAGTATATACTTTTATATCCAAGAATGGATTAATTTTTTAAAGAATAAAGTTTTGAAATGCTAGTACTGCCGATTTTGGCTATTACCTATTTTGTCCTTACTATATAATCTTCTCCCGATTTTGTAATATATCTAACCCATGGGTATGATTGGTATTGCAATTTCGGCTCATTAATTCTTAAGTATCTCACTTGTATCCCACTAGTGGTGAAATAAGGAATGGAAAAATTAACCTTGATTGGTTTTTTACTCAATATAGTTTCCGAATCATTAACTGCCGGTAATCCCAATTCAGCCCTCATGGCAAATTGTTTACCTCCAGGGAAAGTTTTCAATTTCCAAACAAGACATGATTTTTCCGGGATCCATTTCACTGAACCGTATTCTGTTTCGGTTTTAGGCGTATCGGCATCATCAGGGATGGGGATAATTACCTCGACGTTGTTTGCCGTTGACTTCTTTTTGATTTGAGCTTTAATTGTACAATTGATTTCGATTCTTGAGTGTTTGTGAATTTTCGATTTACAATTGACCAACATTAATGGTTTAGTTAGGAATTGCGCTGATGATAACCGGTATGACATTAGAGTGAATTCACCATCGGGAGGGATAAATGTAATGATTTTCTCATTTTCAAATTTTGATAAACGAACACATTGATGGAATTTGATATCTTCCATCTCAACATTCTTTTGGGTGGCGGAGGAGTTGGTGTTGGAGGACGAACTGCTGTCATCGTTACCCGTAAATAAGCCTTTATCGTTTAATCCTAATCGTAAATCGGGCATTCCACTTAAATGACTCTTGATTTTAATCTCACCAAGAATTTCACTATTCAATACTTTACCTTGTGGGGAAATCAACATGTTGATACTTTCAACCACATCCAAAAATGCTTCATTTTTCTTATAACTGATGCCGTCTTTTCTCCAACTCACTGCGTTGGTCACAGCATTGGGTGGAGCCACTAAATGGGTGGGCGTAGCTTTGATCAATGAGTAATAGTCTTGAGTAATGTATTCTTTCAAGATCTTGGTATCGGTAGTTTGTGGGATCCCGAAATCCATCATTTCATCAAGTAACTCATATATTATAACGAAATTATCTCTTATACTTTCTTCTTCCAAGGATTTGAAATATTGCGTCAATACTTCAACCAATTTCGATAGGAAAATGACCATGGTCATTATGTTTTCATTTTTCCTCGTCAATGCACAAATGTACAAGTTGTTGTGGTTGATAAAGATGTAGTTGATCCCCTGGTGGTTTATAAACGGTTTGTATTCTCCATCATCAATGGTGTTTTCCAACTCTAATAATAAAAGGGGAAACTTTTCAATTGTGGTGGAGGGAATGTCTCCTTTGTAGTCACGGGATAGTAACGGTTTGCCTTTGACATCTAGAAAGTGTATCTGTGAAGCCATTATAGGAGCTATGGGGGTGGGGGATATATGGGTAAGTGGTTGATGGGTTCTGATAGGGGTTGGGGGTAGATGAATGGTTGTGATCTGGTTTATTTGTTGACATGAAGAAGAAAAAAAAAATCGAACACCGTATGCAGTCTTTGGATTGGTAGCGCATACGCGAATGGCGGTGGTGAAGTTGAAGGAGAGACCTAAAGGAGGTGATGGGATGGACAAAGAGTTGTATTCTGTTGGGGATTGCTAATGGTTGTACTAGTAACTTTTCATTAATTTTTGGGATAGCTAGGGGCGCCTAATTCTTGGTATTCTTAAGACTTCATAATGGTAGCACTTTAGCGGTAGTTGTGAGTATCTGTATCAGAGTGGCTCTTTGATGGTAGCTGTTTACATCAGGTCTAAATTTTGAGTCTTGTGTTGTTATCAAAGGATGAGTACTTGCAAGGAGGCAAATGTTGATACTTGCCAGCAGCAAGATAGATTGAACCAATAGAGTAATATCATTTGAGAACCAATGAATTTGTGATTGGGCTAGCTAATTCCTTTTCAAGTTGGGTTCTATGTCATCCCGCATTGGCCACTGAGTTGTGATCTGGGTTGAAAAGTGTGAAACTTGGTTCTTATTTTTGTTTTTGGAAGCAAAGTTGTTGCAAAAATTGAAATTAGATCAGGCTGTCATTAGAACAAATTGATTCAGAACGTAAGTAATTTGGTAAGAGGAACTAAATATAAGCTAATAACTTTAGGACGTTGAGTATGAGTATATATATTCATAAACTATAACTACGTGGTAAAATTTGGTTACACTGTTTGTATACAGTGTTTTTATTTTTTATTCATACCAACGCGACATTTATTTTTCATACTAAAATGACTGAATTTTTCAAACTAGCGTGACATAATTTTTCATACTAAGACGACATAAAATTTCAAGCCTTACTTGTAGTGTAGCCACTGTAAATACTCCAAGCTAGTGCTTTTAGATTAAGATATAGATATAGACTTAGAATCTACATACAGACTGAATGGAGAATCCAGATACAGCCCCATTAGTATCGTGTCGCCAATAAGTCACGACAAAAAACACGACATTAGGTCATAATTTTTTTTTTTCGCTCCTATGTGACTTTGTTGCAATAATAACAGACAAATTAAATAGGAACAATAAAAGAAATGAACTTTGAACTGAAATTATATACTGACAAGTATATAGATGGACTAGGTAATTCTTTTCCTTTGGATCCAGACCTCGTGGATTTGGACTTCCAGACAGCTCCATTAGAGTCCTGTTTTTGTTACAGTGATTACAATGAAGCAGTCCCTCCAACTAAAATTGAAGCTGACAATTTACATTCCAACATGGAGTGTGATGATGTAGATGTAGACGTTAGCTCTGAACAGGATGAAACCTATAAATTTAAAAGAGGTCCATACAGATACTACTCTGAAGCTCAGAAGCAAAGATTCTGGCAACTAGTTATCGAGCAAGGGTCTTCTGCATACAGAGCTGCACAAGCACTTAATATCAGTTTACAAACAGCTTATATTTGGAAAAGAAATTGGAATCGCCTTATTGCTAACGAAGCTAATGGTATTCATGACGAACCTAAAAAGCGTGGCCGTAAACCTCTTCTCACCCAAGAGCACAAACTCTTTTTGAAGGATTTGGTTCTTTCTGACCCTACTGTTACCTTGGACTTCTTGTTGGATAAACTAAGGAGTACATTTGAAGGTGTGAAGGCAAGTATTTCTACTATTTATAACTTTCTTATCAAGGTATGCAAGTTTAGGATCTGCCAGAATTAAAACAACAGAGATTCGAGTGGGCACTTGAGAATAAGGATAAAATTGACCTTGAAAAGAACTGTCTTTTCATCGACGAGGCTGGATTCAATATCAGTATGAGACGGGAATACGGGTGGTCAAAAGTAGGTGAAAAGGTTGCACTTAAAGTCCCAGTCACCAGAGGTCTCAATGTATCATTCTTGGGTGCTATCTCTTCCAAAGGATGTATTGACTTGAAGGTGCGACTCCCAGTCGAGACTAGTCCTAACAAGAAGAGAAAAATCGATTCCACCACAGTTTCGGAAAAGAAGACAAGAGTTGGTACCACAGCTGATCATTTCTACTCATTTGTCAAGTCTGTGCTTAGAGAAATTGAAACAAACAAGACACTT
Organism: Lodderomyces margitis; assembly: GCF_024628925.1. Taxonomy (NCBI): domain Eukaryota; kingdom Fungi; phylum Ascomycota; class Pichiomycetes; order Serinales; family Debaryomycetaceae; genus Lodderomyces; species Lodderomyces margitis. The sequence continues at coordinate 6,538 of NW_026261793.1, forward strand.
CAAGAGATCAAGTATTTGATACTTGGCAACGCAGCCATCCATAAACGTCGTGACCTCAAGTTATTGGTGGCACTGAGTGGAATGGAACTAGTATTTTTGCCAGCTTACTCACCTTCATTGAATGCAATTGAAGAGTTTTGGTCAGTATGTAAGGCTAAAGTTAAGCGGTCAAACTTATCTAGAAAAGAACAATTAACTCCAAGGGTAAGAGAAGCAACAGCAAAGATGCAAATGACCATTTGCAATACTGTTTAGAGAAGAGATCTTTCTAAACTATGGGCCCTTGGGAATGGGAAGGAGTCAGCTTTTGGCTTGTGAAGATGACAGCAAAAGCCCCCAAGAGAGGCGAGTAGAAAAGGACTAAGCTCAGACAAAAAAAATTCTGATTTGATATGATTCCATACTCTTAAAATGATTGCCCTAATTCAACAGGATCCGGTTCTTCAATTGGGTTAGAGGTATGGAAATTACTTTGGGTGAGTAGGCGGTGCAAAAAAATATGTCGCACTGGTATGAAAAAATATGCTGTGTTGGTTTGAATAATAAATGTCACTTTGGTATGAACAATTATGTCGCACTAATATGAATAAAAAATAAAAAGACTGTATATCTGGGTAGCAAATATAAAAAAGTCACAAGTACAAAATTTCAATTTCGCAATAGGGATCAGAAAAATATCGCGCTTACAAAAACAATTCTGACATCTACAACTATCTGTGCGGTTGGTGCGATATTTTGATACTGTCTGCGACGATAATCATCCTTTACTGATGCGAATATTTCTTTTATATTGTGCGACATTTTTACTCCTGTACATGCGATATTTATTTTGTGAATCCGAATTTACTTCAGTTGGAGTGCGACATTTCTATTAGACAGAAGTGATATTCATTCTGAAAATACTGTACTAACTATATGGGGATGCAGCTTTCATCCAGTACAATAGACGTCTGTACATTTCCCCTATTTTTTTCTTCAAAAAATTGGAAGTGGAAGCTAAAAATAGAAAACATTGGAAAGTATCCCAGTTGGGAAATTTCCCTCACTTGAATGCAATTTCTGCATAGTCTTCCGCCTTGTATCCATACACGTGGCCTATTGTTGACCTACCAGAAATTGAGTTCTAGTATGACACCTGGCTCAAAACAACAAGCGCAAGCGGAATTCTGAAACAATAAAGGTGTCAAGGTTTCCACAAGTGATTAGGATGACC
>NW_026261794.1:0-4170 GCF_024628925.1 Lodderomyces margitis
ATTGGTAGGTGCAAATGCTAGTAGGCACTGTGACATAACAACTACAGCAGTGATAATACATGCCATCAACATACGTGATTTCAAGAATCTAGTAACCCAGGCAAATAACACACATCCCACTATCTCAACCGCGCCTGAAGNTGAAGACACCTGGGACAAAATGCAAATAAAACCCACAGGAGCAAGTGAGTACAAATAATATCCTGATAATTTCCCGGCATTGGTAGGTGCAAATGCTAGTAGGCACTGTGACATAACAACTACAGCAGTGATAATACATGCCATCAACATACGTGATTTCAAGAATCTAGTAACCCAGGCAAATAACACACATCCCACTATCTCAACCGCGCCTGACGGCATCTGCATCAACAATGACTGTGCGGCAGTGTATCCAAATTGTTCATTTAATAATATTGTTCCAAAACTCGTAATACCACCATTTGGAATGTTTGTGGAAACAGAAAACAAAAAGAATAACCACGTCCGGTGATCGGTTAACGCTTCAATGAATTGCTTCTTCTTGAATCTTGGGTTTCCGAAACCTTGTTGATTGGATCTGATTCTTTCAACGACCAAGACTTTTTCTTCTTCTGAAAGGAACCACGCTTTAGTTGGTGTGTCGGGTATGTGTATCATGATAACAAACCCCAAAAAGATTGTCAATACACCAGTGACTACGAATACCAACTTCCAAGCTGGTAAGCTGTACGACGACTGGTTCTCGTACAACCCGTATGCGATAGACAGTCCAAGAATAGTTCCAATACCATTCGAAGCAAACCACCATGCAGTTCTCAAAAACTGTTCCTCTTTCTTGTACCACTGAGATGTGATGATTCCAAAAGCTGGAGTCACAGCCAGCTCAAGCATTCCAAGGATTGTCCTCAATGCAATAAACCCAGCGTACTGTGGAACTGAACACAAAGCCAATATCATACCCCAAAGTACGATAAAACAGCCCACAGTCTTAGCCACTGGGAACCTTTGAAGTAGCAATGACGCTGGGAACTCAAACACCAAATAACCCAAGTAAAAGCACGTCGTGGTCCAACTGTACATATCTCCAACCATATGCAACTCTGTCCGTAATCCTAAGATCGAACTGTAACTAGTTGTGAGTTTGTCCATGAATTGAAAACAGTATAACAAACACATCACAGGTAATAGGAAAAGATCTATTTTGCGTAACAACTTTTTACCGGCCTTTTCATCTAGCTCAACTACCTCACCCTTGTGCTCCAAGGCAAACTTCATTGCTTGGTCGACATTGTTAGTCACCAGTACCTCCTTCCCTTGTGGCGAGACGAAAGTAGTTAGCACATGAAGATGTTTGTCTTCTAAGTCATTCTTTGTGAAGGAAACTATTGGATCGATCTGGGCGCCTATTTCGAAGTCCTTTTTCTCTTGCATTCTAAGATAAGTTAACTGATGAGTGTTGAATATGTCATTTAAAAGCGAAATAGACAAGCTTATGTACTAGTCAATCTTTAGGCCCTTTTTTACTAATTTATCAATCTTTATCTAAGACATCTTTCGATTTGACCTGTGCTGTCCTTATCAGTAGTGCACTTCGATAATAGATAACAAATTGGTTATCAATAGAACAATGGCCAAATGAAAAACAATAGGAGTACTAGCACCAAGATTTAGTTTATGAATATGAAATATGTGGCATCGGTTAAAAAAGATCGAACAACGGTCTAACTGAATGAGAATGAGAAACGGCCAAGCATCTATAAGACCTCTTGCTTCAAACTGAACAAGTCAGCTGATTCATGTCACTTGTTTGATTTCAAATTCTAGATCCTGTCAATTTACGATCAGAAACGTTTAAATTTGAACGGCCCGGGCAGTGTGGCCCGGTGAGTGGACCCTTCTCTCTTAAATAGCTTTATCAACGTATCTTTTCTAGCCGATCAGAGATACTAATCTTGTCCTCTAAGTTACTATCAATTGTTTTTGCTGATTGTGTCAAAAAAATTTGTAATTAATTTTCTTATCATGCGCATAGTTCCACTTTAGGCAGTCGCATGACAGTATCCCTCTTTCATTCCGGAGACGGCAAAGTGTATTTCTAAGTTATTAAACTTTCGGTAACGGAGTTACTTAAGACTATTGCTTATTTATTTGCTAATAAGTTGAGGGGGAGGGAGAATGGAGCATATACTATAACTGTTACTAAGATCTCCACAGATGGCGCGTACCACCACACAACTCATAGTCGACAACAAAAGTATAGACGCAATATGTGGTATCTAGGATTCAGTCTATTTATTATTGCAAATGTATTGGGTTCTGCAATTCAAATATCTACCCTTCCCCTCATTATCTTGTCTCCACTACAAAGCATTGGTCTAATATTCAATTCGATTTTTAGCTGTATGCTACTACCAGGAGAGTATTTTACAAAGCAATTATGGTCGGGAACCGGAATCATAGCGTTTGGTGCATGCATTATTGCGTATAACGGGTCTTCAAATACAGAGCCACCAGAGAATGGCCCCACGCCCGATATTAATGAGAAATTCAAAATTATTTTGTCAAAGTTATTGGACAGTTCATTTTTGACGTGGTTTATTGGAACATTTGTATTCATGATGGCCCTTTTAGTGGTCAATTGTGTCTATTTGAAAAAGAAGACATATCAATATCGACAAAACTTTACGTTAAAAGATGCTCAGAACAACACTCTAGTACTCAAGTTCAACAAGAACCAATTTTGGAAAGGGATAAACTATGGAATCATTAGTGGAACCTTGACAGCGCACACTTTCCTCTTTGCCAAATCAATAATCAGCGTGATTATGGAAACGATCGTGAAGGAAGGATTTGCTGGTGTATTCAAAGTCAGCAACATTGTACCGTACTTGCTCTTAGTAGCCATGCTCAGCATAGTCGGTTTACAACTTACGGCCTTCAATCTAGGATTGGCACAGATATCAACCACTATATTATATCCATTGTGTTTCTTGGTGTACAACTTAATGAATTTGATCAACGACTTGAGATTCAACAGGCTCTTGACAGACCACAAAATGACGTATGCGCAATTCTCGTGGATAGTTATAGGGTTGCTTGGCGTCCTATGTGGTGTGTTGGTCTTGAGCTGGGACAGTGCGTTCCACGGAGCTAACGCTGAAAACGAAACTGAGATACTGATTAACGAAATTGATAATGTGATGACAGCCGAGTCTTCCTATGAGCAATGGAAAGACAGTGATGATGAGGGCGATAAACAGGTTTCACATCTCTGCTCTTACAGAGTGACGCTAGCTTTGAGAATTGTCTCCGTACTTGAAATTGATAATACATAGCTGTTAAATGTGTGAAGCTTTGTCAAAAATATTTTCCATTTTTGGTTTTCTCTTCTCATCGGCATAGATGCGGCTTTTTTCCACACAGATAAGCCAATATATATATATATATATATATATACTGTAGAAAGAGTCAGAGAGGGCCCAAATGTGAACAGGGATATTGAGCTACTATCAATAGCGAAGAGAATATCAAAAGGATATTCTACTATTAGACTTACTCCTAAAGTGTCAAATATGGTGAAGCAAATATGGATATCTCAGAATAATAAGATATTTGCATACCACTAGCCTTGTAGAGCGTTATGACTAAGAAGCGAAAGAAAATAAGGTATTGAATACCAGTTAGCTGTGTATAACTATAATGAACGAGGAAAGACCCCAACCTACATCCTGTAGACACCATTTAAAGAGCATATCTAAAATTAGGATTCTCCTTGTCTGTCAAGTCGGCAAACTCATAATTTTCAATATGACTCATATCAACATGTGGCAACGAATCACGTCTCTTATTCTCCCAGTAATAAGAGATGTATATAGCAATCAAACATACAAGTGAAATACTTCCACAAATTACAATTGCTATTTTAGCCCCGGCATAATCTGGTGCCTGATTGTCGATAAAAGTCTGTGGTCCAATCAAGTTCCCAACACAGTATCCAATCAAGAAAATAGCATTAACTGTAATCTTTTTGGTGTGGCCAGCCACCGACGAAGACACCTGGGACAAGATGCAAATGAATCCAATAGGGCTTAGGTAGTACAAATAATATCCCGCTAATTTCCCGGAATTGGTAGGTGCAAATGCTAGTAGGCACTGTGACATAACAACTACAGCAGTGATAATACATGC
>NW_026261795.1:0-9911 GCF_024628925.1 Lodderomyces margitis
CTTGTACAAAACTTGGGCGGGATTAATCTCACCAGGTAGAGTACACCATTCGTCAATCAACTCGTTGGGTTCATTTAATTCATACCGGATAACAGCATCATCAGTAATTAGTTTGTCCTTCTTTAGCAAGTCCGTCCATAGCTTGGTATTATTGATGAGTTTGAACCACTTTTTGCACACTTGTGATACCGAGAGAAGCGCCTCAGCGCCAAGATTAGATAAAACCTTCTTTGAAATCTCTAATGCACGGCTACCATCGACTCTCCTTCTTTCTTTATCCAAACGATTTATATCGAAATACCCTGAAAACCTAACACAAAGTTTTTCAAAATGGGTATCATGCTCTAGAATAAAGTCGCCAGGATCAATACTACTATCATTCTGATGAGAGTGTGTGTTTCCTATTGCAGTTTGAGGTAATGGTATTTCCTCATCCTGAGCTTGCGAATGATCCACTTGAGGTTTAGGCTTCTTCGACACTACAGAAGGGTTCGAGCTAGGAGCAGGTTCTCTACTATCTCTAATGGGATCGCCTCCCTCGCGATCATCACCTTCACTTAAAGCTGGCCTTTTGAACATCTTGTGTTTTGATAGTTCAACAGGATTTTGACTGAGATTATGAAGTGTGATACGCGTAATTAAACTTTTCTGTGCCACGATTCGTAGATGTGACTTTAGAGTTAGGTCTGAGCACACAAGATATAGACGTAAAACCGGGGTTCTCCAACCATCAACACCAAGAAAAGAATCTAGTATGAATTCCAGTTCTAACTGAAAGGTCAATGGTCATGATTGCATCCCTAATAGTTCCAACCTTAATTGTAGTATCTCTCACATGGAGGCATAAGTCGTGTCTTACACATAAATCACTTTCATAGTATTTTATTAAAACACCGAGGAGAAAAGTTTAAATTGTGTCAAAAAAAAAGGTTCTCGTTCTATGATTTCATTTTCTCTCTTTTTGTTTTGTTTTTAATTCCACGGAAAAAATGTTTCTATACAGCATTTGATTGGCTCTCGGTAGTTTTATATATCATAGCCACATACAAAAAAATAGGGATAGAGTGAGTGAGAGTCATGAGTCAAATCCTACCAATTGAATTTTTTTTGTGGGGGAACTCTACACAAAGCATTAGCCGGGTCATAGTGGAAGGCTCAGATTTAGTTAGTATTCTTCCCCTTCACACCTTCTTATTTAAACCCTCCATCAATCAAATCAAAGGACCAACCCTTGTCCATTTCAAGTAAGTGGTCGACTGATGCAAACAAAAAAAAACCGTTAAGCTTAACCTCCTGTGTTTGTTTTCTCTTGAAGCAAACTGTCGACCCGGAGGAGCGGATGTACAACGCCGGTACTAAAGAATTAGAACAAAGGGCGCGAGTGCGAGAAGGTCGTGTATGGATGATTAAAACTGGGTTTCCCCAGACTAATTGAGAGAGTAGACAAATTAACACAAAACTCGCACAATTTTTCACATTTCAACTGAGAGAACCTTTCGATTAGTTTAGTTTAGTTGTTTGTTCCCGGGTAATAATATAACACAAGAGATGTTTATATATAAATACATTTTACCAAAAAAAATATTTGCCCAAAAACTTTTCAATTTCCATCACACTTTTCTTCTCTTCTCTTCTATTTTCATCAGCAGAAGACCTTGTTTTATATATATTCTATCTTATTTATTCATCAACAGTTGCATTCAACAGAACAGTAGCTGAAAATTGAAAAAAAAAGTTAACAAAATCTCCCCAACTCATACACACTTCTTACACAACAATTCACAATGGCTGCATCTACTGAAGTTAAAAAGCAAACCAAGAGAGGAGCAGTTGATTTCGTTGCTGGTGGTGTTGCCGGTTTATTCGAAGCATTATGTTGTCACCCATTGGACACAATCAAAGTTAGAATGCAGTTGTACAGAAAATCAGGTCAAAAGCCACCAGGATTTATCAAAACCGGTATTAACATTGTCCAAAAGGAAGGTTTCCTTTCGCTATACAAAGGTTTAGGTGCGGTTGTTATCGGAATCGTTCCTAAAATGGCCATTAGATTTTCGTCTTATGAATTTTACCGTACATTTTTCTACGACAAAGATGGTAAAATCACTGCTGGTCAAACTTTCCTTGCTGGTGTTGGTGCTGGTATAACTGAATCGGTTATGGTGGTTAATCCAATGGAGGTTGTTAAAATCAGATTACAAGCTCAACATCATTCAATGAAGGATCCTCTTGATATTCCAAAGTATAGAAACGCTCCTCATGCTGCTTATGTTATTGTTAAAGAAGAAGGTTTCAAGACTTTATACCGTGGTGTTTCATTGACTTGTGCTAGACAGGCTACCAACCAAGGTGTCAATTTCACTGTCTACTCTAAATTGAAGGAATACTTGCAAAAGAAACAAAACACCGAAATGTTGCCATCATGGCAAACCTCAGGAATTGGTTTGATCTCGGGTGCTTTAGGTCCATTGTCTAATGCTCCTTTAGATACTATAAAGACAAGATTACAAAAGTCCAGTTATGCTAGTAATGAAAGTGGTTTGGTTAGAATCATCAAGATTGGTAAGCAATTGATCAAAGAAGAAGGTGCTGCTGCGTTATATAAAGGTATCACACCAAGAATCATGAGAGTTGCTCCTGGTCAAGCCGTTACTTTTACCGTTTACGAATTCATCAAGGAATTATTGACTAAAGATTCAGTCTCCTTGACAGGTACAAACGATCAAAAGAAATTGAACTAGAAGGTGTTGCTTAGATAGAGAGATGTATATCATTATAACAAAAAATAAACCGTGTACATTATTGACTAGAACCGTAGAGCTTTGAATCAAATTTTTGATCTGATCTGGAATTCGAAATTTTTCAGATGCATCCGCTGTTCCGAGAAAGTATGGGGATGTAACACAAAAAGAAACTTGCAAGCGGACCCGATTTCGGAAGCGAGCCAATAGGACCTGCCAACATCCCGTGTTCAATACCATTCTCAACTAAGTTATAAGTTAAAAGATGGTTAGGAATTGATTATAGGAAAAAAAGGTTTGACATAACGAAGCAGAGTTTTCAACCGATATATACCCCAAGTTCTACTGAAACAAAAATAAAGAAATGACGTTTAATATAAAAAAAAAGACACTAAAACTAATAAAACTGAACGAATAACACCTCCAACGGGCCTCCAACGAGACTCCATCTAAAACAAAATCCACAAACATCCTCATTGTTTGACACTTGTAAAGTCCACTAATCATACAACACAAAGAACATTACAAAAATCAACAGTATGCTGCTCCACTTTCCCCTCACCTAATTCAAAAAGCTTCACCTTTGGCTCTATGTATCGAGAAAATATGTGATTGTACTGCATCTCCTCTTGCGAATGTCTTGCCACAATATTTACAACTAAATGGTTTTTCTCCAGTATGAATTCTGACATGAGTAGTCAATCTATACCTCTGGTTGAAAGAAGCCCCACAATGTTGACACACATAAGGACGCTCGCCAGTATGGATCCTAATATGTCTCGTCAAATCAGAAACTTTGGCAAATGCCTTGTTACAGCCTTCATAAGTACAATGGTGAGTTTTGGCTTGCTGTAATGCAGGGTCACGTTTTCTTCTCTGGCGAGGAATGGTAGTACTAGTTGTTGGCTGGTGTTGAGGATGTACTTGTCCATGTGCGTGAGCATTGGCAGTGGCTGCAGCTAAAACGGCTGCTTGTGCTGCTCCATTAGGATCATTAGGGTCAAAGATAGGAGCACCACCGCTCTGTTGCTCGTGATGCTGATGATGAGGTGATACACCAGCTCTACCATTATGCTCGGTATCAATGTGCTCCATTAACTTTTCGTAAGAAATGAATCCCTTGCCACATTTGAAGGCATTACAGTGGTGGACTCGAACGTCTTTTAAATCAACATGGGGTGGTTGTTTTGTTGGATCATTAGTGCCACCAGCAAACACATTGACATTGTCATCAACCACATGCGATTCAAACTGTTGTTGCAGGTGGTGTTGTGCCAACTGTTGTTGTAAATGATCTTGTTGTTGACGAGCATGCTGCTGCGCCAAGTCATGTTGCTGTTGTTGTTGTTGCAACAAATGTCTATGTTCAGCGTTGGTGTCCTCTGGCAAGTCCAAATTGGTAGTAGTATTGGGTGATGTAGTCTCGGAGTTAGATGTATTTGGCGCATTTTCTGCATGTGCAGCGGCGGCAGCGGCGGCGGCGGCAGCAGCAGCATCTTTCAAAGCTTCATCAACGACTAAATCATGGTGCACATGAGTTTCATGAATAGTCAAATTAGCCTTTTGGCTAAATTTTTTACCACAGGTAGCACATTCAAACTTTTTAGGTTGGGTATGCGTTCTTCTATGGTTCCTCTTATCAATAACATTCCTAAATTCTTGGTTACAAACTTCACAGTTTAACGAATTGGGATTATCAATGTCTTTAAAAATGGTTCTTGTTTGAGGACGTACGCCACCTGGACTAGTTTCGAGTCCCGATTCAGTTTTAGCTCTCTTGTTAGTGCTGTTGCTACCTTTTCTACCACGTTTAGCTGATGTATCATACTCTTCATCCCCAATATCAAAATATTCATCCTCATCCTCGTCCTCTTCATCGTCTTCTTCGCCAGCGGCAGGGGCAAAATCGTCATCTCTGCCACTATCATCGCCATCATCAACATCATCACCTGCATCATGTTGATGGTGTTCATCATATTCTAATTTGATTTTGGTAGCATCGTCTGCATGATTGGTAGTTGCGCCATGATTATTTGCATCTTGTTGTAACTGATTATTAAGCTCTTCGTCAATTTGTTTATTGATAGCATCTTCGTCGGCATTCTCTGTCTGTCTAATATTCTCCCTTATCGCAGCTCTTAACTCACGTCTTCTTGAAGCTAATGTCATGGTGTTGTGTCAACCGTTTGTGTGTGTATGTGTGTATGTATGTGTGTGTTGTTTGTTTTGTAATTGGTAGTTGTGATGTGTAAATTTATTGTTGTGACTTTCTGAGAGTTGGGAGGAAGAAAAAGTGCAAGAGAAAAAATTTTCGCTACCAATGAGTGACACTACCAATTGTGTGACAGTTATTTTGCGACAATAAAGTCTTTTTGTCCGTTTTCACACTACCATTTGGTAAAAATTATCTAGAGCATACTACAGATGTCAATTGAAAGGCAATTATATACAACAACACTGTCTACAGGCTGCTTTTCCTTTACAATAATACGAGTGCTATTAATTTAAATAAATAATCCATAATGAATCGTGTTATCAAGTGCAGGAATATATCTCGACAATTGCGTCCTCAATGGCGTCATCAATCACATCTTCATACATCGACCAAATTACAGCTACCTCGATTTTCAATAGGGCGTACAAGTCCTACTAATCGGACTAGAATCACCAAAGAAATCACTCCCGAGGAAGTGCAACAATTCCAGGAGGCGCAAGAACGGGCTAAACAACGTGGATCATTTGAGCAAGCTTCTGCGCCATACACTGATAATGACCAATTCCCGTCATACCAGTTCCACATTCCCAACAACACCAATGGAATTATAACTCCACAAGACCCCATCTACGATATCTTATCCGAACCTACTCTCGTAATCGAACGACAAATTGAATTTATGAATTTATTCATTGGGTTTGAACAAGCTAATAATTACACAATTATGAATTCTAGCGGTCAGCCAATTGGATTCATGAGGGAGAAGGATATAGGAATTGGTCGAACTTTAGGTCGTCAATTTTTCCGATTACACCGTCCTTTTGATATCGATGTTTTTAACATGCTGGGTGAATTAGCATTGAGTATCAAGCGTCCCTTTTCATTTATAAATTCTCATATTAAAGCACTATTGCCCGGTTATGACCATGACAATGAGATGATTTATGAAGTCGTTGGTGAAAGTGTACAAAGGTGGCATTTATGGAGACGAAAGTACAACTTGTTCAAATTGGAGGATGAAAAGACGGATAATTATGAACAATTTGGTGATATTGACGCTCCGTTTTTATCATTTGATTTCCCTATAAAGAATGAACACGGCAAAGTTATCGCTAGCGTTGATAGAAACTGGGTTGGTTTAGGTAGAGAAATGTTTACTGATACTGGGGTTTATATTTTACGATTTGATCCACAAAGTTTCCGAGGCATGGAAAATTATTATGGAGATATTAGTTCCAGTGGTGTTACAATGGATCAAAGAGCAGTGATATTGTCATGCTTTACCAGTATTGATTTTGATTACTTCTCGAGACATAGCAGTGGACATGGATTGTTTTCATTTGGGGGTAGTTACGACGATATATAGATAATATACTAGATTAGCCCCTCTTTATTGAACTGGCAATCGCTTCTTGTGTTTTGTTTCTGCCCTTTTGTAGCCAAGCTTCCCATTCTTGATCTGAGTTTTCCTTACTTAGATTCTTCAACAACTGTACAATTAACCCAGTATAGTCATGCTTTCTTAATTCGTTTTCCTGTTGCCATAACTCTCGTTTATCCAATTGCTTGGCGACTTCAACTTCATCCCCAGTAGTTCGTGCCTGTTCTAACTTGTTATTGGTTATTGCCAACAATGAAAATCTTAGTTCGCTTGCATCATATGCATTGATTCTGTTGTGTATTATACCAGGTAGTTTGTCAATAAATTCATCTTGGCTATGGCACTCACCATGTTTAATTGGAAATTGCTTCAATCCATCGAGTTCATAAATTTGGCCGTTTTTCATCACATAGCCAACAAAATGAAACAACCCATCATCTTTATCGTCGTAATCTTGAGATGGTGGTTTATCTTCTTGAGCAATCAATGAGGGAGTCAGGAAGGAATTATGTATACAGCGAATAAGTTCACTGTTGGATAGGGTTTCACCAATCATTTCCGAATCAAACCCCGTGACAAACAGTTTAAAATTGTTCAATTCCTCACCCAAGTTTGCATCGTCAACATTGAACAATACATTGAGAACTGCTTGTGTGGCACACGCATTTTGGATCATTTGGTTGGCAAAAAATAGCCCGTGATCTTGATAATCGGCATCGTATTCACCAGTTATAGGTTTATTCGATTTAGCATGCTCCCTGTCCTTTTTACCGTATTTGAATAAAAAGATTACACCATATATTGGCTGCAATACTCGTAACGAGTCTGAATCAATGGAGTATAAATCATTAAGCTCGACATTTGCCACTCCTAGTTTTTCAACAAGTTCAGTGAAAACACCCTATTTCTGTTAGTAAGTGAACACATAAACAATCGCAATATTCCATCAACATACTGCATCAGAATCTATAGTGTTCCAACCACTGTCTGACATTTTTAATGGGGGGTAATGCCGATCTGGACTGTGTCAAATTTCGTGTGGAAAAAAAAACACCGAACAATAATCAACAATCAACAATCTTTCCAACAACCCAAGTTCCGACACGTTCTTTATCTCCACCACAATACAGTAGTACAACCATCCCGAACATGACCAAATACGGTGCCCCTTACAGCGAGATTGCACAATTGTTCCAATCGAGCACACCCGTTGATAATTCAGCTATAACTATCACAACGACAATTTTCACAATTTTCTTACTACTTCTATCATTTGGTTCGTTATCGTTTACTCTACTTGGAGATATAAAAAAGAAGAGCATGATAAGTTATTTGATTAGTGCTATCGTTGCATCCTTGAGTATTGGATTCAGTGCTGTTTATGTCATGAACTATGTCGGTGTCTATATTTGAGTAAATTAGAATTGTATAGCCAATATATACCATTTTGATACATATAAATGTCATATCTTGAGAGGCCGCTCATTGTTGAATATGTTTCTCTGCAAATGTTTGACTCTGTTCTCTCTTTAAGCCATGGCGTCTCTATGGTAGTCCGTCGATTGGGACTTGATTCATATCGCGCTGGTGGATTTTTCTCGAAATATTTGCAACACGTCAACCTTTTTCACCTCATCGACAAACCATGTACCTCACCTATCTACTATCATTATTTCACATTTGTGTTCTAGTCACCGCCAGAGCCCAAGCAGATGAATACACAAATGATCCAAACATCTACGAGTTGACGGCTTCTAATTTTGATAAAGTGATACACGGCAGCAACTACACCTCAATTGTCAAATTTTATGCACCTTGGTGTGGATATTGTCAACAGTTGAAACCTGTATGGAGAAAGTTGGGGAAAGCCATAGGCAAGGATTCTAAATTAAGTGTCAATGTAGCTGCGGTAAACTGCGATAAAGATTACAATAAACCACTTTGCGCCCGGCATCAAATCAGTGGATTTCCCACGGTCATGGTATTTAGACCACCAAAGTATGACCAAACAAAGGCAAATAGTGGCAAGAAGCTGAGACATGCTAGTGAGGCTTATAATGGACAGCGGACAGTCAAGGCGATGCTGCAGTTCTTGGGCTCCAGGTTGAAAAACTATGTTAAAAAAGTGCATAATTTGGATAATGACTTGGTTAAGTGGATCAGTGAGGAATCTGGCAGAGGAAAAGTGCTTCTCATTGCAAAGTCTAATCTGATTAGCCCATTGTTGAAATCGTTGGCAATTGATTTTCTAACTAAAGTGGATTTTGCAATGTATGGGAAGTATAACGAAGGGATCAAGACAATTGAAATTGACGGAAAACAAGTGGATATTCCAAAGGCAGATTCATCGACTTTGCTCTATTTTGATAAACAAAAAGACAAGTTTATAGTCTACGATTCGACGGAGAAGTTAGATGACAAAAGTCAAATATCCAATTGGATCACTGCTGTTTCCAAAATCGACCCTGTTGAAGGGCCATTATCCAAACGAGGTAAGAAGTTGTTAAAGTACAAATCTAAAAAGAAAATCGAACACGATGAATTGTAAATAGAATAGTCTATCAAGCTTTACCTATATTATCCATCATTTCTAACAACGAGTCTATATCATCCACTTTCTTCTCCTCCTTTTGCTTCAACTCCTTGGGTTTACCATCACTTTGTATCCAATTCACTACCTGATCAATATATAATTTCGAATTAGGTACGAAATGCCCACCAGGATGTTTCAATAAATCAGACTTGTCCTTTGTGATATTGTACAACGACAAACTTCGGTCTTCAGCAACAACGGTGTCCAACTCCCCATAGACGTGCAAATACCTCAATTTACTATCCAGTGGAGATTCATAATACGCGTCGTATTTATCATTCCCTGACTTCTTGCTGGTATTCAATTTAAACCCCGAGTACAAGATGACAAATTTCAATGGCGTGGTGTCGAATAGTTCGCCAAACTTTTCCGCCACAAGTCCAGCAAATGAAGCACCTTGCGAAAATCCAACTAATCCAACTATAGGTAGTTTCTTATCTTCCTCGTCTTCTTTACTTGGCTCCCCATTTTCGTCGTCAGGAATAATCTCTCCTTGGTGGATATATCTCTTCAATGATTCAATCGAATCATCCATGTTTATTCCGTCGTTGGTCTTGCCCAACTTGACCCACCAGCCACGATAAGTAACATCGTCTTGATCAGATGAGCCAAATTTGGATAATGAATCTGTTGTAGGTAAGTCACTGGGAGTTAAGACGTACGGAGCATTCAAGTATTGGCATTTGTAACCTAACTTGATAATCTTTTTACGTAATGCTGAAGTCTTGGCATAAAATAGGGAGGCATTTTGAGTATAACCGTGTAAGAATAGTATCTTTCCTTTGTACGTTTGTTGTTTGCTTGTGGTCATCACTGAGTCGATGGGAGTCTTGCTGGTCTATGGAAGAAATTGTGGCTTCATCGCAGGAAAAAAAATTCGATTGCAAATACATTTCTTCAGGGTGTTTACAGAACAGGTTTACCAAACGGCAACAGGCATCGCAGAGATAGCATCCAAACTGGATGATGGTTCCATCAGAT